>NW_005195735.1:5334-16184 GCF_000372725.1 Emiliania huxleyi CCMP1516
CCTGTGGGGGGTGCTGGCATCTCTGTACGACAGCAGCTGTAAGTAGCATGTGTTCCAGTGGCGAGACTTTATGGTCGACACCAAAATCAGTGGTCTCACCGGCGGGCCCTCCTACTGCCAACCGGGAGGTGCGGGGCACGCCAGCCTCTCTTCTACGCCTCTCGTGCCTCGCGGCGCCTCTGCTTCAAGGGGGGAAGATACGGCTCTCGCAGCCCATCATACGCCGCGGCTTCAAGGGCTGCGTACGCTCAAACACGAGCCGAGGGTGGAGGGGGGGCGGCGGCGAAGAGGCGGGAGAGTGGGTCCGTGCGCTCTGCTGCTGGGGGGGTCGGGACCCCCCCCCCAGCAGCAGCGCTCTGCTGCTGGGGGGGTCAGACCCCCCCCCCTAGCAGCAGGGATGGCTTTAGATGTGCAGGGGGGGTACCGAGCAATGTGCGGCCGCTCTGGGCGACGGCTAACACCACACTCCTCCCTAGCTATAAGAAAGCAGTGACCACAGAGCCGTCCACAGAGAGCAGAGAGACCAGAGAGCAGAGACAGTGCGGGTTGCGTGTGCGATCAAAAGAATTCTTGCGGGCCAAGTTACCGTTTTCCTTTGTGACTCTGGCGTCCTTCTCCCATCCCTAGTAATGTTGCGGGGGCATTTTGCGGCCGGCGGACAACGCGAGACTTGCCGCGGTGGTGGTCCGATGGACCGTCGCGCTCCTCAGGCCTGAGCATGTGCACCGCTGCAGGAGGGGTGGGGGGCTTGCCGCATCGCGAGCGGGGCGGCCCTCCCCCTCTCCTCCCCGTCAGTCGTCAGGGGAGCCCCACGTGGCCCATAAGACCACGTAGCTGAAGCAGATGGCCACCCACACCATGCCGGCGACGCCCGAGAAGGTGACGAGCGAGCGCCGGTTGAAGGCGGGAGGCGGGTTCGGCATCTCGAGCACCTTCTTCACCTTGAAGTACCGCTCGCAGCCATGCACGTAGGCGGCCGTCGAGAGGAGCGAGACGAGCAGCCCCGACGAGACGGCCATCCAGCGCCACTCGCGCACCTCGTGGTTGGCGAGCGCGATGGTCGAGATGGCGAGCCCAAACAGAGAGACGGTCGTGCGTATCCACGCGAGGAAGGTGCGCTCGTTTGCTAGGTGGTTGGTCAACCGCGTGAGCTTGAGAACCGACTCCATGTTGGCGTCCAGCCTCTCCGCCGGCGTGAGCTTCGGATTCTTTGGCTCGTCGTGGCGGGGCCGCGCCTGGTACAGGCTGGCGCACTGGTGCGAGTGCGAGGAGCGCTTCTCACCTCCGAGCCTGACCACTGAGCCGTCCCGCTGGGACCACGAGAGGAGGGGCCGTGGCGGTGCGGCGTCGCCGCCGGACACCGCTGCCCCGCCTTCGCCGAGCGCCGCGGAAGCCTGCCGGGGGAGCAGCGGCTCGTTCAGTCCCTGCCCTCTGCACGCATCATCTCGTCCACTGTCGCAGCAGTCGCCGCCGCCGCCGCTGACGTCGCTTCCCGCCCCGTCACCGCTGAGGACGTCGAGCGAGAGGCCGGACGGTAGGCCGGGAGAGAGGGCCACCGCGGCGCCAGTCTCGTCTTCCAGCGTGAACCCTGCACCAGGCCACAGCCCGAGCCGCCATTCGGCCGTGGCCCGCATATCCGCGGTGCTGGTTCCTGGCACGTACCATGCGAGCGTGATTGGGTCCACGCCAGCGCGGCGCAGCGTGAGAGTGCGACGACGCGTCGGCGCTGCTTCCTCGGCTGCTCCACTTGCCATCGCAAACCCACCGACGACGCGAGGGTGAATTTAGCCCGCCGAACGCCCGCCGCATTTCAGAGAGAATCTGCTTTTCAACCCCCTGCTCGCTGCCCTCCGGACGCGGGGACTTTTAAACCTTTCCTTCGCCAGCACCTTTCCCCGATCCTTCGACTGCTTCAAACATCATCAGCCCGCGAAAGATGGAGATGAAGCCCCGATCGCGCGACATCTGGGTCGCGGTCGGCGTGGTCTCGGCGCCGTCGCACATTCGCCACCGCACCGTGTTGCGTTCGTGGCTCTCGCTCCCCGACAGCGACGCCGCGACTCTCAGCCTGTTTGCTGTTCGCTCGGGCGGCGCTCCGCAACGCGTGAGCGAGTCTCTTATAGCCGAGCAGCGCGAGCATGAAGACATGCTTCTGCTCCCCACCGTCGCCTGGGACGAGACACGGCTGCGTGGGACCGTGCTGACGCTTGCAGCGTGGCTCGAGCACGCTGCGACGCACCTCAGAGCGCGGTTTGTGGCCAAAGTGGACGACGATCTATACCTCCATGCGCCGCGGCTAGCCAGCATGCTGCGTGCATTGCGACCCTTGGGCGACCACTCCTACTTGGGCGCGCTGGCTTGGCACGGGTGGCGGCCTGCGCTCTGGGACGCGTGCGGCTTCGGCTGGACCGCCACCCTCTCCTCCTCGAACCTCAAGAGGGAGGGCTGCGATAAGGCACAGGCCGAGGTTGCCGGGCCCTTCCCCTTTGCCATTGGCTACCTGGTCGTGCTCTCCGCGCCACTGGTCGCCGCGGCGGTGGCCTCGCCCGCGTATGCAGCCGAGCTGGCACGCCTGCGCGCCTTTCGGCCAGCGAGAAGGGAGCTTGGCATCAACGAGGACGTGTGGCTCGGCTCATTTCTCCACCGCCACCTGCACAGCTTACCGATTGCCTTTGTCGACCTGAGCTCCTTTGAGGGCATCGTCGACCTTGGTCGCGGCCGACGTCGAGCGCCGGACCTGATGATTCCACGCTCGGCCGTGGCGGTACACGTCAAGTCTAAAGAGGTTGGCGCCTTCCTCGCCGTCCACGACCTGTTCACGCAGCGAAACGGCTCTGCCGAGCGCTGCCAGCCCCGCCAGCCTCGCCTCTCCTGCGGTACTGGCTGCCCCAAGATTTCCGTCAATGCGTATACCATCTCCTCCGACCTCGGGCGCATCGCGGCGGCCGAGATCACGCCCAGCTCTTGCCAACCGGAGGGCAGCGCCAATGGGAACGCCAGCTCTGTCTTTTGCCGCGTGTGGCTGGAACCGGGCGGTCGCCCCGCGTACAGCGTCGCCCTTCAGCGGTTTGTGCAGTGCGGCAGGGGCGCTGGCTGCAAGGAGCCCAGTCGATGGGCGTCTCCAGGCGAGCGCCACCGCGTGCGGTGCTGCTCGGACTCGCCCCTGCCAGGCTGGCCTGTGCGCGCCGGTTGCTCGGTGTGGGCCGAGTCAGACGGGCCGCTGCTGGGCGGCTGCCACCTCGACAAGACGTTCGAGGAGGCGGCTTCCATCTGCAGGGGGGCGGGCGCGCGGCTCTGCTCTGCCGACGAGCTGCGCGGCGGCTGCGCTCGAGGCACTGGCTGCCACGGCGACCGCCACCTCGCCTGGTCGGGCGACCGCTTCCCCGCCGCCGATCCGCCGCTGCAACTTCCGCCGTGCTCCGTCGCCTCGGTTGCTCCAGTCGACCTGGCGCCGCTGGTTAGGACGGACGCGATGCTGCAGCGCGTCCTCGGCATGTTCCCCGATCGCGGAGCCGGCTGGGGCCCCGCGCCCGCCCAGACAGAGCGCCCCGCCCACTACGTCCATCACGACGCAAGCCTCGTGCTGAAGAGCCCGTGGTCGTCTTGAGCGGTCATGTGATGAGGCTCAAATGGGTGAGCCCGCAGAGTGTTTATCTTGGCCTCGATCATTGTCTCGCAACCTGGCTGTCTGAATGGCCCCAGCCGACCCGCTCGTGTGAACCAAAGCCACCCCCTCTTCGTAGACCCCAGTCACACCCACAAAGAACCCTGCACAAAGATCCATCTCACAGTAGAGAGGTGTCCGTTTTTATTTATTTATTTATTTAGACCCACACACACACACACACACGCACACACGCACACACACACACACACACACACACACACACACACACACACACACACACACACACACACACACACACACACACACACACACACACACACACACACACACACACACACACACACACCGCTCACCCACGCGCAACGGGCCTTGCACTTTGAATGCCGTGGGGCTCCTGTCGTTAGACGTGGAGACGCGAGGGTTGCCCCCCCCCTTGCCCCACCACCTCGTGTGTGTGGAGAAGTTTACCTTACCTTACCCGTTACCTTAGACCCCAGTCTGAGGGGTCCTGATTCCAAAGCCGCTCCCAGCCGCACCCGCCAAGCACCTGCCGCCTCCACCTCCGCCTTCAATCTCAATGTCCCACCCCCCTGCGCGCGGGCCTTCTAGGCCCGCGGGTAGGTCTCCCCCCATCCCCACAGGGCCTCCAGGGCTCGCACCTCAACCTCTCATAGACCAGCGCAAAGCGCCGTAGGACGTATTTTCTTCTCAATAACAAGGTCTGTGAATCTCACCCCATCCCCAGGGCCTCCAGGGCTCGCACCTCAACCTCTAAAGAAAGAAAGAAAACAGACAACCCAAGGGAGGGATGGGACCTCAACCTCTCACAGACCAGCGCATGCGCCAGCATGTATTTTCTTGTCAATAACAAGGCTGTGAAACTCTGTGCGGGGCGATTTCGGGGCCTCGGTCTCGCCCCTGGGTTCCGGCTCCTACCCAGATAGGGGGTCTGTTGGGACTGGCTGGCCCCTCCCAGATAGGTAGGTAGGTTGGTCTTGTTTGGCCCAAAAGGGCCGTGCAATAGGTAGGTACCCCCTATTTTCATCTTTTTTCGCTTCGCTGCGCGGCCTGGGGATAGGCGATAGCAGACCCCCTATCCGGGTAGGAGCCGGAACCCTGGCGGCATGCTGCAAAACTGGACTGCCACACTTCCCGACGAAGCGCACGCCGCCGTGCTGGAGCTCGTGGAGCGCAACCCAACACCCGCGGCTCTCGAGGCGCTGCTCACCTGCGCAAAGCTGCTCTCCAACGTGGCGCAAGATCCAGCCAAGTACGGGTGTCTGCCCTGCAAGTCACGGGTGCTGCAGGAGCGTCTTCTCTCCCGCGACGGCGGCGAGGCTGCCGTGATCGCGCTGGGCTTCGACGCCGATCTCGGAGCAGGCAGCTTCATCTGGACGGCGCCGGCGGAGCCGCGCGAGGTGGCCTGCCGCGCCGCCGCCATCCGAGCCGCTCACGACATCTGCGTCGCTGTTCGTGAGGAGGTGGTGGCGGTTGGCAACGCAAACGCGCCGCGCCGAGCCCAGGACGCCATTCCGCTATGCTGCACCTACGTGAGCAACTGTTTGGCGAGCGACGAAGCGCGATTTCGCCGCATCGGCGCGGCCAACAAGGCGCTCTGCGGCCGCCTGCTGGCCGCTTCCGGCGGCGGGATGCTGCTGCGCGCCGTCGGCTTTGCCCCCGAGCCGGTCTCGAGCCCGATTGCGTTTGTGTGCACGCACGACGCACCGACGCTGCGACTTGTGCTGGCCACGTTGAACAACGCGCCAGCCATCTGGCAGGCCCTCGCCGACGAATTCGCCGCCGCCTCCGCCAGCAGCTCGGCGGGCCTCTCCCCGCCGCCAGTCCGACAGTCGTCCGCCGCGCCAGGCCCAATGCAGGGCGTGTGGGGCGCCACGTTCATCGCGCTCGAGGCGCCGCACGGCGGCGGCGACAAGGTGCTCCTGCCGCCCTCTGCCCTCGAGGCGATTGGCGTGTTGACCGAGGCGAGGCATGGCACGCCGCAGCTGCCAAACCCGCTGTGCCTGAGGGTGGAGTGCGGCGACGGACGCGGCACACTTGGCCATGGTCAACCTCGGAGAGCAGCGGGGCGAGGACAAGGAGGGGGCGGCCGGCTTGCAGGGCTGCTGGAGTTCACCGCTGCTGAAGGGCACGTTGCGCTGCCCCGTTGGCTGCTACAGGCGGTTGGCGCCCAGGAGGGCGTGCCGCTCATGTTGTCCAGCGTCGACGTGCCCCGTGCCTCGTTGGTGCGGCTGCGGCCGGCGCGCACGCGCTTCTACGAGGAGGCTGAAGACCAGCAGAGCTTGCTGCAGGCGGGGCTGCACGGTGTGTACACAGTGCTGTGCTGCGGCGAGACGATTCGAATCGCGAATTGCGGCGAAGAGTTCGAGCTGTTGGTGAGCGAGGTTTGCACGGGCATCCCGCCGACGCCGGTCGAGGCCGTTTGCATCGTTGACGTGGAGGCGCTGGAGGTGGACATGGGCGAGAGCCTCGAGGGCGAGGAGGAGCGCATCGCTCAAGAGAGGAGAGCTGAAGAGACAGCGCGGGCAGCGCAGGCGGCGGCGCAGGCGGCGGCGGCGCAGGCGGCGGCGCAGGCGGCGGCAGCGGAGGCAGAGGCGGCACGCGCGGCGGCGGCGGCGGGGGCGCATCAGGCAGAGCTCGCTGCGTGGCTTCCGGCGGAGCCGCAAGCGGCCGCCCGCGGCACCGTTCGCGTGTTGGTGCGGCTGCCCACCACGCGGATCTCGCGTCGCTTCGGGAGCGGCGCCACGCTGCAGCAGGTGAGGACTTGGGTAGAGTCGGCGCTGCCCGAAACGCTGCACGGCGCGCTGGGCGACCGCTTCGAGCTGGTGAGCACGCACCCGCGCTACGTGTCGCGCGCCGGCGAGGGGGGCGAGACGACGCTTGAAATGGCGGGGCTCGACGGAGAGCAGGCCATGCTCAATCTGCGCTTGCTCGAGTAGCGGGCGGCTGCAGTGCTACAGGTTACAGGTTGGACGAGAGGCTTGGGGTAGATTTTCTTTTATTAAAAAACTTCAGAAAAGAATATAAATAAACAACTCTGTCTCACAGCAGACAGGCTCGACACAGGTGAAAAGAATTGCAACGCCGCCACCTCTGCCCGCGCCGCCCCGCATATGCGCCGTATCAAGGACGCCAAGGACCGCATTCGAGAACAGCTCCAGACAACACTCGGAGATGGCTCGCTCAACATCGAGTTTACGATAAAGGAGAAGAATCGGCGCATCCTCGCTCTGGAAGGTGAGAAGCGGCGGCTGGCGACCGAGGCGGCTCAGACGATCGAGCGGCTGCGGGCGTCACTCCGAGCGTCCGAGGCGCACCGCAAGCTGCTCGAGGCTGGGGGTGGCCAGTCCGCCTCACATCGAGACGACGAGTGGGCGTCCTTGCGAGAGTCGCGAGACGCTGAGGCGGCCGCTGCCCGGCTGCTGCAACAGCAGCTCGACTCGCTGTCGTCAGCCGCGCAGAGCAGCGCCGCAGCTGAGCAGAGCAGCGCCGCCGAAGCGCAGAGGCTCAAGGAGGAGAAGTGGCAGCTGGAGCAAGCAAAGCAGCGGCTGGAGCAGCAGATGTCGCAGTTGGAGCAGCAGGCGTTGGGGCGGGAGTCGGTGGCGCAGCAGCAGCAGCAGCGGCAGTGGCAGCAGCAGGAGATGGAGGCACGCGCAGCGGAGGCCCAACGCGCGTGCGCCAGCGAATAGCTTTGTGTGACCTGTCACTGCGCTGCTAGGCGCGGCTCGCGGCGGAGACGGCGGAGAGGGCGAGGCTTGCGGCAGAGGCGGAGCGGCTCGCCGCGGACAAGGCGTCCCTCGAGGGCAAGCTGTCTGCCCTCGAGGCCGCCGCGGCAGCTGCCTCTACCTCGGCCTCCGCCACCTCGGCCTCCTCCGCGGCGGTGGTGGCGCAGCAGGAGCAGCAGCTGGCGCAGCAGGAGCAGAAGCTGGCGCAGCAGGCAGACGAGTGGGGGGTCGCGAAGGCGCGGGCGGTGGCGCAGCTTCGGCAGCTGCAGGCCGAGAAGCAGCAGCTGGCGGGCGAGAAGGCGGACCTGCTCGCTGCGCGCGACCGCGAAGCGCGGCGCGCCGACGCGTCCGAGGCGCGTGTGGAGCTGCTCGAGGGCAGGCTGGCCGCACCCGAGACCTAGGTAGATGCGGAGTGCGGGTCCGCGTGTGAGTACCGCGTGTGCAGTTACCACTCCAGCCGGCACGGATGCTGCGCGCGTCCGACTGCTCCTCCATCGTATTCGCATCGTACTCGCGCATTCGCCTCTGAGCAGCCCTCGTCCCGACCCCGCGGGTCCGCAAGCAGTGGACGCCACTGCACTCGCCCTGCCCAGTCGCTGCCTGCGGAGCCTGCCTCGGACCCGCTGCACTCATACTCTAGGCTGGCCGACCTCGAGGCGGCCGCACGCGCAGACGCAGCCATTCGCCGCGCCGAGGCCGAGCAGCTCCGCACCCAGCGGCTGCCGGACCCGGCCGGCCCTCTCCCGTGCGCCACTGAGGCGTTGCGCGCAGAAGTGGACAAGGCGAGGCGGGCGGAGGAGACTGCGGCGGCGGCGGAGAGCGCAGCGGCGGCGAGGGCGGCGGCGGAGAGCGCGGCGGCTGCGAGGGCGGCGGAGGAGCGCGCGGTGGCGGTGAGGCGGGCGGAGGAGAGCGCGGCGGCGGCGAGGGCAGCGGAGGGGCGGCGGGAAGATGCTGTTGCGGCGCAGAGCGATGCAGAGGAGGCGCAGAGGGCGGCGGAGGAGGCGCGAAGGGCGGCGGAGGAGGCGCGGAGGGCGGCGGAGGAGGCGCATCACGCCCGCGAGTCGGCGCTGGAGGAAGAGGTGGCGACGCTCTGCCGAGACAAGGAGGCGCTGGCCAGCGAGAAGGAGCGGCTGGCGGCGTTGCTGGCGAGGGCGGAGGCGTGCATCGGGGAGGCGGCGCCGCCGACAGACGTGGCGTGTGATCGCTGCCCCGAGCTGCAGGCGGCGGCAGAGGAGCGGCTGGCTCCGTGCGAGCGCTGTCCGGAGCTGGACGAGTCCGTCGCGGCTTTGCGCGAGAGGGGGGAGGCGGCGCAGGCGCAGGTGGTGGCGATGGCGCAGCGGCTGAGGGAGGAGGAGGAGACGGTGGCGGCATTGCGGGCGGAGGCGGCGGCGCGCAGCAGCGCGGAGGCGGGCGCGCTGACGACGGGCGAGGCGGGCGGAGGGGCGGGGTCGAGCGGAGGGGAGCATGGCGAGGCTGCAGAGGAGGAGCTCGCTTCTCTCGCCGGTGCACCTCCCTCTGCCCCCCACGTCCCCCCACGGACCCACTCCTCTCTCCTCTCTCCTCCGCCCGTCCGCCCTCCCGCTCGCCGACGCCGCGCCACCCGCCCATCCACCACCCTCGCCGCCACCGGCTGAGCTGCCCAAGCCGCCTGTCCGCATTCCGCCCTCCTACCCGCCGCCCGCTCATTGCCGCCCGCTAGCGCCTCCCGCGCCGCGCTGCAGGCGAGCTCGCGCAGGAGCTGGCCGCGCTGAAGCTGTCGCACGCCAAGCAGATGCGGGCCGCGCAGGCGGAGCTTCGCAAGGCGCTAGGTGGTGGCGGCGGCGGCGGCGGCGGCGGCGACGGCGCGGCGATGCGCGTGTTGCACGAGCGGGAGGTGCAGCGGCTGCAGCTCGAGATTCGGCGGCTGCAGTCGTCGGACGAGCGGCAAACGGAGTCGGTGGAGAGTCAGTCGCTGCAGGACATCCACGGCTCGCTCCTCCTGCTCCTGCAGGCGCCGGGCAGCGGCTTGACACTTCTGAGAGACTCCGGTTTAGACGCTCCACGGCCAAAGACACCTCCTCGCCCCGCCTCGCAGGACATGCGCTCGCTCTCGCCTGTTGAACCGCCGCCTCCGGCACCGGCGCCGGCCAGCCGCAGCGCCAGCGACGGCCTCGACCCGATGGGGGAGCGTGGCGGGTCGTTCGGAGCCACGCGAGCACCGAGGATGTGTCCTGATGTTGCAGCCTTCTCTGGTAGGAGCTGGCGGCGATCCGCGAGGCGATCGAGCAGCTCCGTGTCACGAGGAGCGCGCCCCCCGGAGAGAGAGGGAGGAGGGGCTCGGGCGCGCCTCCGAGTATTCAGCATTGCTGCGAATAGGAGGCACCTCGAGGAACACCTTCGCGGCGCCGCAGCGCCTAGCTGGCTGCTTCGCGGCTACCAGAGCTACCGCCTCCTGAGCGACTCGTGTATGCCATCACCGGCACCGCGGCGCGCACCGGTGGCTCGCTCGGCGTCGCTGCCAGTCTCACAGCCAGCCAGGCTCCCTTCGTCGCGGCTCTACGGCGCAAGGACAAGCGCAACGCAGCTCTTTGGTAGCTCGCCTGGCTCTGCTCGCGACCTGGCTGCCGGTTGAGGGATTTGTGTGCCTCTTTTCTCTTTTCATAGAAGCGTACACCCCACAATTGCACAAAGGAGGGCGCATGATTCTCACGTCGACGTATACGGCGCTCAGGGGAAGGGCAGCCAGACCCTGCACGCCCTTCGAGGTACGACTTTAGGAGGTCTACAGAGGAGGTACTCACTACTGCGAGTTTCCGAGTACTGTCTGTAGCTGCGCGTCGCTTCGAACCATATATCCGCTCATTGCACACGCAACTAGCCGTGACCCGTGTCGCACTCCTCGTTGGATCTTGGTCAAAGGCCGGCGCTGACTCTCTACGGCGATAAAGATCCCGTGGGGACGCAGAGCAGTCTGCGTCTGATGAGGAAGGCGCACCAGTCGGTAGATGAGGACAAGTTCTGCCGCAGGTTGTCACGCACGGCAGATGTCTACGCACAAGGACGTCATTGGTGCTCCATTCGATCCGATTACCCTGCCATTCCTTGTCCCTCTCTCTCTGCCACGAGAGCCGACGGCCGATGCTCCCCAACACCTTCTACATTGAGTGTGCCATCGTTGACAAAGTGCGCGCCGTCACGAATCACCATCTTCCCCCGCACAGTCAGATGGCCGTTGTTGTGAAAGCGGTCTGTGATCAGGCTGTGCGTCACGTTGCCTGTGGCATGGCTGCTTGCGCGGACGTGGAGCGACTCTTCGTGGCCGAGCCCCTCGAGCGGAATGTTGGCATTGTCGGGGTACTCGAAGTCGCCACCGCCATAGGAATGAAAGCGAGCCACGAGGCTGCGAGCCTCGTCGTGGGACCGCGCCTCTTCCGGTGTCGCCAGCGGCAGCGTGAGCGGCAGGAGCGTCAGCAGCGAGAGCAAGCACTCGGCCATAAAAC
>NW_005195734.1:0-1259 GCF_000372725.1 Emiliania huxleyi CCMP1516
ACGCAGAGCGGCGATGAGCGAGAAAGGGGCGCAGCGCCGGCGGCTTGCAGCAGCAACGCCGCCGCGAGCGCGCGCCCGCCGAGCGCGCAGAGGGGCGCCGGTGAAGAGAGGGGAAGGGGGCCAAGGCGGAGGGCGTTTGGACGTGTGTGGAGGCTCCCAGCCCGCCCCCTCCGTCGCCCCCACCACCGCAATCGCCACCACCGCCAAGCCCGCCGCCGCCAAGCCCGCCTCCCCCGTCGCCGCCCCCACCGAGCCCGCCTCCCCGGTCGCCGCCCGCTCCCTCACCCCCTCCGCCGTCCCCACCACCGCCATCGCCCCCGCCGCCAAGCCCGCCGCCCCAAGCCCGCCGCCCCCAAGCCCGCCGCCGCCAAGCCCACGACATTTTTGGGGGGGAGAAAAAAAACCCTTCCGGGGGAAAAACCCCCCCCCCCCTAAAAACCCCCCCCCCCCCTCACACCACCTTCACCCCGCCCCCGCCCCGTCCCCCGCGCAGGTTCTACTTCTTCGTCGGCATCGCCATCGTCTGCGACGACTTCCACGCCGAGGCGATCGATGAGGTGGTCGAGGTGCTCAAGAGGTGCCCGAGGACGTCGCCGGCGCACCCTTCATGGCGGTCGGGTCGTCGGCGGCCGAGTTCTTCACGGTGATTCGCCCCGCTCGTGACCGAGTCGGACGAGGGCGTCGGCGACATCGTCGCCGCGCCGCCGTCTTCAACTCGATGACCATCGTCGGCCTGACTGGCATCTTTGCCGGGCATCTCGACCAGCAGAGGCTCGCCTGATCGGTCACGGCGCTCGTGCAGGCCAGTAGTCCTCCCCGCGCCCCTTCTCTCCCTCTGGCACAGTCCGCCTCCTCCTCGCCACCGGAGCTCCGCTCCTCGCAACCGCCCCACCCGCGGCCGGGAGGACCGCGCCGCCATCATCTATTCCGCGCGCCTCGTCAGGCAATGAACGACGCGTCGCCGTGCGTGCCTGACTACTGCGGCCAGACAATGCACGACATGTACTGCGGCCAGGCAATGAACGACGCGTCGCCGTGCGTGCCTGACTACTGCGGCCAGGCTATGAACGACGATTCGCCCACCGCCGCTTCGTTGCTGCCACTTCCGGGCCACCGCCGCCGTTGTGCCGCCGCCTCCGCCGCGCAATGTGCCGCCGCAGCCTTCACCGCCGCCACCGATGCCTTCGCCGCCCTGCCGTCGACACTGCCGCCGCCGCAGCCCCCCCCCTTTCCTGCCTCCTCTCCCCCCCCCCCCCCCC
>NW_005195733.1:0-1259 GCF_000372725.1 Emiliania huxleyi CCMP1516
GCCTCCCTCTCCTCCGCCTCCCTCTCCTCCGCCTCCCTCCCCACCACCCCCACCACCCCCATCCCCCTCTCCTCCTCGTCCTCCGCAGGGCAGGGTGTTCCCTCCGAGACGGCGCGGCTACTCGGCTTGCCGGCGGCGCGCGGGCGGCCGACGTGCTACAAGCTCGTCGCGCACGTCCCCTCGGCGAGGCTCGGCGCGCAGCTCGGGCTGCGGCCCGGATTCTACTCCATGGACGGCCGCATCGAGTTTCGTCTCGGCCGCACGAGCAGCACCGAGGGCGAGCGCGCGGCTGGCCGCGGCGGCGAGGATGGGTGCGGAGGCTTCTTCATCTGGAGCAGCGTCGCGTCCGCCCTGGCCGCCGCCTTCTCGCCCGGCGGCCGTCGCACCTGCGGGCCGCCGCCCACCCGTCCCTCGCACGACGCCAGCCCCTTGCTGAGGGAGTAGGTGCGCGGCTCTTCGAGGCGCCGCGCGCACTGCTGCGCGTGTACGCCGCCGGCGCCGCTTGCCCCGTGCGCCCGGACGCACGCTTTGCCGCGGCGGTGGACGAGCGAAAGTGCGTCCCGCTCGTCACGCCCGTGGCGGTGGTGGCGAAGGGCAAGACTCTCTTGGCTCTGTACTCGCGGTTCCTCGAGCAGGGCGGGCCGCTGAAGCCCTCCCGGGACGCTCAGGCTTTGGGAGGGGGAGTAAATAACGAGTAAATTCTCTGTCTCAGACCCAGTGTCCATGCGCGCGAAAAAACCCCGAAAAATCACAGTGATGCACGATGCAGCCGCTGAGGGCCGAGGGTCCGCGCCGGGGCCCGGGGTCGCGTCCATCAACCAACCGATGCGCCTAGGCCTAGGGGTCATATAGCTCAATGACCACGGGTGCATCGCCAGCCGGCACCGCCTGGCAGAGGATGATGTCGCCCGGCTCGGCCTCCGCGACCGGCTCCTCTTTGAAGTCCACCTCGGAGGCGGGCGAGAGGGTGAGTGAGCGATCGGGGGAGAGGTGTGCCGGCGAGGATTAGACTGAAAGGGTGGGTGTGCGGGAGGGCGAGAGCCGGTGATGAGAGATAGCGGCGCGGCTGGTGCAGGTCGTCACCTCGCCCGAGACGAGGCGCGCGGCGCACATGCCGCACACGCCCGCACGGCAGGTGAAGGGCGGGTCGAGGCCCGCCTCCAGTGCAGTGTCGAGCAGCGTTCCTGCAGTCCCCTGCGTGGCGCGCCACTCGGTCGAGACGTACGTGCCCTCGAACGACACTGGGTGCCCCGGCTCGC
>NW_005195732.1:0-1259 GCF_000372725.1 Emiliania huxleyi CCMP1516
TTAGCGGATCTCTCAAGGAGATCGCTACAGCACGGAGCAGCGTCAAGGGAGCTGGCAGTGGTTGGAGCGACTGCGATGTGGAGGCAGAGCCAATACTTGCTCAAGTCAGTCTTGACGCTGCGGACGACAGGATTTGCTGGGGCGGCATCACGCCGCCTGGCACATCTCGGCGCGGCGCCGAGGCACAGAGCCGCTGCGAGGCAGCGGCGGCAAGGCACGGCGGCGAAAGCACCATCGCCGGGCAGTCTCGGGGTGGCGTGGAGGGCCACTCGAGCTCTGCCGGCGGTGCGGCCGCCGCTCACGGACACGCGACGCGAGGAGGCATCGCCGAGGGCGTCGACGAGGCGCTCGACGAGGCGCGGCCGCGGGACGGGTCTTCTCGGAGCCGCGAAGGCGCCGCTGCAGGCGGCGGCGGCGAGAGCGGTTCAGAGGACGAGGGTTCAGAGGACGAGGGTTCAGAGGACGAGGGTTCAGAGGACGAGGGTTCAGATGAGTAAGTATGTAGTCAGACCAACGAATGTATGATGTAACATACTTGACCCCCCCCCCCCTTGGCGCCTTGTGATTTTCGTGGCAGAGCTGCGGATCTCAGCCCGCCGATCTCCGCTCGCGCCGGCCGCCCATGCGCTCGCGGGGCTTCCCGACGGGGCGGGCCTCGTGCTGATGGACCCAGCCGAGGTGCCCGACCAGTCGGATCCGCGCCGACGCGCTGCGCGCGACCACCAGCCAGCTTTCCGGCCGGGCCGAGAACGGTGTGTCGATAAAGCTGACACTCAAAGTAGCAGCCGCTTTTTTTGCCTCTTTTTGAGCGCTGCTGCTGCACACCCAGCCCACCAGTGATACGAGACGCACCAGATCCACCCCGTCGCGAGCTTGACCGCAACCCCGGTGACCGCCCATAGGTGGCTGATCGAAGCGCCACTCATCGCTGCTTTCGCGCGCCTGCTCCACAGAGGGCTCCTGCGGCTCTCCCTCGTCGCGTGACCGCCGCCGACATCATGTGCTCGGTCGTCCCCGCCGGCGCGGAGCTGCGCCACGTCGAATTCTTCGGTGGCTCGACCGCCGGCGCGCCCACCCTCGCCTCCTCGCCCGCCGCCGCGCCGCGCCGCCCCCCGGTGATTATTAATTCATTATTAATTAATTAATAAGTAATTATACCACCCGCCGCCGCCCCGCCCCGACCCGCGTCGCCCGCTGCCTCGCCGCGCCGCCGCCTCGCGCCGCCCGCCGACGCGGCGCGCCGCCGCCCGACAATATAT
>NW_005195731.1:0-1259 GCF_000372725.1 Emiliania huxleyi CCMP1516
AGCTCCTCAATTTATCCGGGGGGGGGGCGCGCGAGACGCTGAGGGAGGCCGAGAGGGGGGGGCGATGGAACCTCGCAGGGCAAATCTCGGCTGCATCTCGGCTGCATCTCGGCTGCATCTCGGCTTCCATCTCGGCTTGCATCCCGCGCCTCGACGGGCAAGTCGAGGTTGCGGTCGACGGTCGCCCGGCCGTCCCACATCGGCGGGACGTGAGACACGGCGAGAGGCTCCCCTGAGTGAGGTCGAGAGGAGGTCCAGAGGAGGTGAAGAGGAGGCCGAGAGGAGGCCGAGAGGAGGCCGAGAGGAGGTCGAGAGGAGGTGAAGAGGAGGTCGAGAGGAGAGCGAGAGGGGCAGAGAGGAGGTCGAGAGGAGGTGAAGAGGAGGCCGAGAGGAGAGCGAGAGGGGCAGAGAGGAGGTCGAGAGGAGGTGAAGAGGAGGCCGAGAGGAGGTGAAGAGGAGGCCGAGAGGGGCAGAGAGGAGGCCGAGAGGGGCAGAGAGGAGGCCGAGAGGAGGTGAAGAGGAGGCCGAGAGGAGGTGAAGAGGAGGCCGAGAGGAGAGCGAGGCGCGCCATTGATGAAGAGCTGCGGCTGGGCAGGCCAGCGGTGGTTGAGGAGCGGCTTGCCTGATGGTTCATGGCCGCACGACCTCATCGACAGATGCATGACTGGGGCCAGCGGTTGGCTGAGGAGCGGCTTGCCTGCTCGCATCCGCGGGTGGCCGAGCCAGCAGGAGAGGCGCAGCGCGCAGAGGCTCTCACTGGTCGGCAGGGGGGTCTCACTGGCGCCAGCCGACGCGGCGCTCTCGCCGGGCAGCAGCGGCGTCAGCGCGCGCAGCGCCTCGGCGCTCAGCGTCACCTCGAGCGCCGCCTAATCTCGGGCCAACCTCGGGTCCTCTCGGGTCCTCTCGGGTACCTCAGGTCCCCTCTCACTCTCGGGTCCATCTCGGCTGCCTCCCGGCTGCCTCCCGGCTGCCTCTCGGGTCCATCTCGGCTATATCTCGGCTACATCTCGGCTACATCTCGGGTCCCTCTCGAGCCTCGCCTGTCTCCGCTCGCCGCCGACGAGCGCCTGGGCGAGTAGCCCGTACCGCTGCGGGGTGGCGGGCTGCAGCTGCGGCGCGGAGGGCGGCGGCGTGTCAGGGGCGGCTGTGGGGCCCCGGCCTCTCACCTCTCGGACCCTTCCCTGCAGGTGCCTCGGCTGATGGCGCGAGCCAAGGCGGAGCGCGGTGCGACCGTCTCGATTGTGCCTCAGACGGACGCG
>NW_005195730.1:0-1259 GCF_000372725.1 Emiliania huxleyi CCMP1516
GGTCGGAGAGCCGGCGAGCCAGGTGTTCGCGCGCTGTGCGTTTTGCAACGCGTCGCTCCAGACGGGAGGCGGGCAGGCCGCCCGCGCCGCCCCGAAGCGCGGCGGCGGAATTGCACCGGGCCCGGCGGCGGCGCGGCTAGCGGCGCGCGCGTCTGCGTGCCCGGCCTGCAAGAAGGCGCTGCCGAGGTGCGCGCTCTGCCTCGGCCACCTCGGCTGCCCGAACCCCGCCGACCTGCCCGAGGCGGGCTCGGCCGCGCCGCTGCCCGCGGCAGCGGAGGACGCGGATGGCACCGCGCCGAGCTCAGGTCTGGGCCGGTGGATGGTCTGGTGCCAGAGCTGCCGGCACGGCGGGCACGCGCTGCATGTGGAGCAGTGGTTCGCGCGCCACACCGTCTGCCCGGTTGCCGGGTGCGACTGCCAGTGCGCGCTGCTCGACGCGGGGATGCTAGGGAGGGCCGGAAGGCTGGCGGAGCCGGGCAAAGAGTAGAGTGTGGCCCGCTCAGCCTCGCGGGGGCTTCGGCGCGGCGAGGGTAAGGTAAGGTAAGGTAAGGTAAACGTCTCCACACACACAAAGTGGTGGGGCAAGGGGGGGCGACCCTCGCATCTCCACGCCCGGGACACGGGCAGGAGCCGCACGGCATTCAAAGTGCAAGCACCGGCCCGGTGCCGTGGGTGAGCAACCTGCACCCCACTCCTACTCCTATAACACAACCCCCACAGCGTGGTCGTCTACGTGTTCAGAAACACCAGCGAGGCGAGGGTGAAGGGGTAAGGGGCTGTGTGGGGCTATCTGTGACCATCTAGCCTGGGGGGTAGCAGGAGGGGGGGGCAGAGGGTAAGATATGGGTGAGGCCAGCTACAAGTCGGACGCCCTCCCGTCGTCGGAATAATCCTCGGAGCGGTCAGCGTCCTCGTCGTCGTCCTCGGTCTGCATCGCGTCGCCAGCCGTGAACCTGAACACGGCGTCGGCCGGCGCCGAGGCGCCGGCGGCCGTCATCAGGTGCATGACTATGCGGTCGCGGTATGCCGCATCGATCTCTCCGTGCTCGGCCAGCTCGTTCGCGAGCCAGTCCGAGGCGACGGTCGTCGCCACGGTCCCCTGGGGAACTGTGGCGTACACCTTGCTGGGGCCGCGTCGATACCCGTCGTCCCTCTCCGGGGGCAGCGAGTATTCGACCCCCATTTTGGACCCGGCCTGGCTGCGCGCCTGCGCAGCTGCAGACCGCAGCCCGGCCATCACGTACTGGATGTTCTCGCGC
>NW_005195729.1:0-1259 GCF_000372725.1 Emiliania huxleyi CCMP1516
CTGTCGTTTGCAGCAGGAGGCTCACCCCGACACAGATAAATTCTGAGGTAGAGGAGCATGAGTTTTGCAAAATGTGTGAGACCGCGTACAAACGCTGCTGTGCATCAGGCGCTGAGAGCTACATCCACGCGCACCGGTGTCTTATTTTAGTCCATGGGGTGTAATGCACAGATGGGTGGGTGGGCGATTGGGCCCCTTCGCTGGTGCCTGTCACTAGGGCTGTGGCTGCCTCACTGTGGCGCTGGCACTGCCTCGCTGTCGCTGACGCTGTCGCTGTCGCTGTCTCGCTGTCGCTGTCACTCGCAGGGTCCCGCGCTGACATTGTCACCGCCTGTCGCTGGCGTTCACTGGCTTCACTGTCACTGTCACTATGGCTGTCACTGTTCCTGGATGCCTTTGACTCCTCCCTGGCAGCTGGCTGTCACCAGCTGAACAAACTCTCTCTCTCTCTCTCTCCCACCCAGCTGTCACCAGCAGTCACCAGCTATCGTTGCTGACGTCGTTGCTGCTGTCGTTTCGCAGCCGCTGTCACGACATATTGACCACGTCGCGACGGAAGACCGTTTTAACCGTCATGACGTGAACTGTCATAGCAGTCTCGCCAAACGAGGCCCGTGAAGAGGCCACCCTCGCTTGAAGCGCCTCTCCAGCCCTCGCTTTCGCTCTCATGCGCGACGCTGGCCAGGCCATGTAGGTGCGCGCTGCCGCCCAATCGACGCGCTCCCCCGCCCAACACCCCTACCCGCCGGGCAGCGCGCCATCCAGATGGCCGCCCCGACCCTCACTTCCGGCTGCGCGCCCATGCATCGGCCAGCAGGGCCGCCGAGCTCATCGCGGCTGGTATAGTTGGCAGTTCGTCGGAGACGCGAGGATCTGCGGGCACATTTCGCCACGGTACCTACCACGGCACCTCTGAACGCGAGAGCGGCGCTTCACGCGCGCGCAACCCGCCTCATGCACCCACGACGGGTCGTTTGGGGCGCAGCACTGGCCTCGCGGCCTTCTGTGTGCGGCCGGAATGCACGAACTCGACCACTGATCAGTGGTCCGGTGCTCCACGCGCCCGTATAAAGCTTAGGGACGCGTCTTGGCGACCGACCGCAAGATTTGAAATCTGACCCTCTGACACTGCCTCTCGCCCCGTGTTCGTGAGCGCTACCTTGTTGTAGATATCAAGGAGTGCGCACATGCATTTTTGCGGGGAACTAGATCCGCGCGCGCGCACGCTAGAGGCGGCCGAACGGGCCGCGCCAACCATT
>NW_005195728.1:0-2514 GCF_000372725.1 Emiliania huxleyi CCMP1516
CCGAGGAGGACTGTGGCAGCGGCGAGTTCGATGTGGTTGGCGGCGGCGGGGAGGTTGAGGCGGATGGTGGCGGCGGGTCGGTCGAGGCGGAGGGAGGCGGCAGCGACGACGAGGCGGACGGCGGCGGCGGTGAGGGCGAGGCGGACGGCGGCGGCGGGGAGGGCGATGCGGATGGCGGCGGCGGGGAGGGCGAGGCGGAGGGAGGCGGCGGCGAGGGCGAGGCGGAGGGAGGCGGCGGCGACGGCGAGGCGGAGGGGGGCGGGGGAAGCCGTGCGTCCCCAGGGGGCAAGGAGGGTTGCGGAGGTGGCACAGAATGGCGGTGGACTGGGCGGCGGCGGCGGTAAGGGCGGCGGCGGTGGACTGGGCGGCGGCGGCGACGGATGCGGCGGCGGCGGTGAGGGCGGTGGAGGCGGTGAGGGCGGCGGCGGTGGACTGGGCGGCGGCGGCGTTGAGGGCGGCGGCGGTGGACTGGTCGGCGGCGGCGTTGAGGGCGGCGGCGGCGGTGAGGGCGGCGGCGGTGAGGGCGGCGGCGGTGGACTGGGCGGCGGCGGCGGTGAGGGCGGTGGAGGCGGTGAGGGCGGCGGCGGTGGACTGGGCGGCGGCGGCGGTAAGGGCGGCGGCGGTGGACTGGGCGGCGGCGGCGACGGGGGCGGCGGCGGCGGTGAGGGCGGTGGAGGCGGTGAGGGCGGCGGTGAGGGCGGTGGAGGCGGTGAGGGCGGCGGCGGTGGACTGGGCGGCGGTGGCGGTGAGGGCGGCGGCGGCGGTGAGGGCGGCGGCGGCGACGGGGGCGGCGGCGGCGGTGAGGGCGGCGGCGGCGAGGCTGGAGGCGGTGGCGGCGATGGTGGCGGCGGCGGTGAGGGCGGGCAAGGTGGATGCTTGACGTAGCAGTTGTGGTCGTAGCGGCTGATGTCTTCAGTGCGTGTCACGTTGTCTGTGTGGATCTCGCACTTCCCGGAGTCCGCCGTGAACTCGATCGCCACGCAGCCGGGGGTGTCACAGCACAGAGCCTTGCACTCCGTCAGGTTGCCGTAGCCGCGGTACTCCGTGTAGTTTCCGAAGCCGCCGTCCGCCGTCCGACACGCGCCCTGCGCCGCCCCTGCCCCCCCGGGGGGATCCCACGGGGCGTCGGCGTCGCAACCGCAGGGTGTCGGCGGAGCGGAAGGGGGCGGCGAGGGAGGCGAGGGCGAGGGCGGCGTTGGGATCGGCGGGGGAGGCGAGGGCGAGGGCGGCGACGGAGCTGGCGGAGGAGGCGACGGTGAGGGCGGCGATGGGAGCGGCGGAGGAGGCGAGGGCGAGGGCGGCGACGGAGCTGGCGGAGGAGGCGAGGGCGAGGGCGGAGACGGGAGCGGCGGGGGAGGCGACGGCGGGGGAGGCGACGGCGAGGGCGGCGGCGGGGCAGGCGGCGAGGGAGGTGGGGCAGCGGGCGGCGAGGGTGAGGGCGGTGGAGGCGGTGAGGGCGGCGGCGGCAAGGATGGAGGCGGCGGCGGGGGCGAGGGCGGCGGCGGCGGCGAGGGTGGCGGCGGCGGTGAGGGCGGCGGCGGCGGTGAGGGCGGCGGCGGCGGTGAGGGCGGCGGCGGCGGTGAGGGCGGTGGAGGCGGTGAGGGCGGCGGTGAGGGCGGTGAGGGCGGCGGTGAGGGCGGTGGAGGCGGTGAGGGCGGCGGCGGCGGACTGGTCGGCGGCGGCGGTGAGGGCGGCGGCGGTATGGGCGGCGGCGGCAAGGATGGAGGCGGTGGCGGCGGTGAGGGCGGCGGCGGCGGTGACGGCGGCGGCGGTGGACTGGGCGGCGGCGGCGGTGCGGGCGGCGGCGGCGGCTTGGAAGGTGGCGGCGCCGATGGCGGTGACGCTGGCGTGCTCGCGAGCGAGCGCCGG
Source organism: Emiliania huxleyi CCMP1516 (assembly GCF_000372725.1). NCBI lineage: Eukaryota > Haptophyta > Isochrysidales > Noelaerhabdaceae > Emiliania > Emiliania huxleyi. Next base: position 1,870 of record NW_005195728.1, read on the forward strand.
GCGCGTGGCGTGGTCGAGAGCACCGCCTGTGTTGCCTGCTGGCCACCGATGCCGACGCCGACGCCGCCGCTGCCGGTCTTTTGGGCCACGTCCGAGCCGGGGGCGTGCCCAGGATCGCCCCGCACCGTGGTGGTGAACAGGAGGAGGGACAAGAAACTGGAGGCCATTGGCGGTCACGCACGCACGAGATACGTTGTGATTCTCGTCGGGCCAAACTCGGCGTGCGGTTCAATGAGTGTGCTATTTTTTTCTCCTTTGTCTCGAATAACAGGGAGGATGTGGCCTTGAGTTATGTGTACGCCAACTCAGGGTGTGTGGCAGCCAGCTGGCTGTGTGTCTTGTGAGCCTGTTTGTGTCTTTGTGTCGCTCGTGCGTGTCGTCATCATCTGTCTAGCGTGAGAGAGAATTCTTGATACGAAACCACGACGACACACACCAGTCGACTCGCATCGGTTGCCTCCATGAACGGCGGAGCTATTCTCGCGCCCACACCACACCTGGCTTCAACGTGGACACGCCCATAGCTGGGGACACTACTAGGTCACGCATGGCATCACAGAAGTTTTGTCTCTGGGTGTGGCGAGACGAGTTTCTCGCCATCCAGCGACAGCAAGCCGCCCGCCGCAAACAGCCGGAGCATCGCCA
>NW_005195728.1:2951-7791 GCF_000372725.1 Emiliania huxleyi CCMP1516
CGGTTTACCAAAAAAAATCCAAGAGAGGGGTTGGAGGGCGGGAGAATCCAAAAAAGCCGTCCAAAAAGCCACAAAAAGCCAGCGAGCCTCCCGTTACGCGATTGCCGCGAAGCGCAGCATGATGCGTGGCCAGCTTGGGAGGCTGCGCCGCTGTCAGAGGCGGCCGCCACTGTGAGGTCTCGAGGGCCGACCGGCCGGTCTCTCTCCTCTTGTCTGTGCTGTCTGCCTGACTCAGGCACTCAATCTGCCGATGCGTGATTGTGTGTGGGCTGCTCCGAGGGGGCCCTCTGTGCGATCCGACGGGTAGGGGGGCTGTGCCCGGGCGGTGTCCGGTGTGGAGTCCCCTTCTGATCCCGCCTGGGATGTTGGGTGTGAGGTTGTGGCGGCTTCGATCCCAAGGGGGGGAGCTGATCCCACTCAATAACCAACTCTCAGGGGCAGTAGGTGGGCGAGCTTCAGGCACGCTCATCTCGATCGTCAAGACGTCGCTACGCGCGGTCTTCTGCGGGGGGAGCTGCGTCGACGGGTGCGGGACCGCGGCGCAGCCAGTGCCGCGGCGAGGCCTCCGGCTGTTTGCGGCGGGCGGCTTGCTGCTCGCGGCGATGGCGAAAAACTCGTCTCGCCACACGCCAAGGGCTTATGCTCTGGCGAGACGTGAGGCGCATGCGCCCAGGAGGGGAGGGGGCATGTGTAACGACACTGCTAGAGATGCCTTTCGGGGCCCAGAGATAAAACTTCTGTGATGCCATGCGTGACCTAGTAGTGTCCCCAGCTATGGGCGTGTCCACGTTGGAGCCAGGTGTGGTGTGGGCGCGAGAATAGCTCCGCCGTTCAGGGAGGCAACCGATGCGAGTCGACTGGTGTGTGTCGTCGTGGTTTCGTATCAAGAATACTCACTCACATTCACTCACAGGTGAGAGAGTTCGTTGAAAATTTCTTTTTACCTATCGTCTCTCTCGAGGCTCTCGAGGTGGATATCCTTTGGCGGAATTCCTTTGGCGCCAATGACGAGAACGAACAACGCACCAGCGCCCCTGTCTGAACGGGATCGAATCGAAGGCGGCACCTAGAGCAAAATTGAGCCCGCTCAGGTGTGACTGTCGTGCCACGGCCGACTTGCACTGCGGCCATTCTTTGTCGCACACGCTCATGCCGCACTCTCGACAGTGGTGGCGGCTGGCGAGGTAGAAAGCGGGCGCTGCACAGACCTCACACGCCCAGTGATAGGGGGCACACAGCGCCTCAAAATCCACCAGTGAGGGATTTCGCGCAATCGCTTGACTCTGAGTTCGTTCACGGCCACACGAAGAGCGCGCGGCGGACCCGACAGCACGCCCAAGGCACCTCCGAGGGCCATTCGGTCAAAGGCAGGATTACCCACTTCAACTTCAACAACAAACCAGGTATCCTCACGGAGGCGGCCAGCACCTGAGCACCTCCTCACGAGCACATTGAGCTCGATCCGACCCCAGACCCCCCCCCCCCAGTCTGACCCAAAGTGCCCTGATAATTGACTCCAGCCTGACTCCGATTTGTTTGTGCCTGTGCCTGGCGGAACCCACCCGTTGTTGAAAGCAATCTAAATTTGAGGTAGATTGAGTGATTGAACATACATTGATAGAGGAAGGCGAAACACAGTCCGACCAACGACTGGGACACCAACGCGGTATGGGTGAACGCGGGACGGGCGGTGACGGTCACACAGGAGCGACACACAGAACCACAAGACAAGACACTCAGCCAACAGGGCTGCCTCACATCCTGAGACCTGAGCGAACTTCCCTAGTCACCGCGGCCGGACTCCATCCGGCACGCGTCGCTGGGCGCTCAGAGCCGCGTCCCCTGCTCAAGGCGCCCGAGTCGAACGACAGGCGGCACGCGAAGACTGGTTGCAATCCCGCCGACCACCAGGCCGCGGGATGATGCGTGCGTGGTCTTGTGGTGGGAGCCTGACTCCGATTTGTTTGAAAACAACTCTAACACTCACACATTGTGTTCACACATTGTGTTTTGTTTGTTTGTGCCTGTGCCTGGCAGAACCCCCATATGTGGTACCGACCCGTCTGCAGAGCGAACCCACGAAAGACGCTTCCGCGACCAGGGTCGCAGGGTCGCCGCGCTCAAGCCCCTGCTCCCGCACGTATGTTCTTTGACGACAAGCCCAAGGTCAATCTACGCGGTAAGAGCTCCTCCTCAGACCGCCAGCTCCTCCTCGCGCGCGCCCAGCGCGAGCGCGACGAGCGGCAGCGGCAGCGCGCCCTCCTCCGGGCCGCGCTGCTGCTCCAGTCGGCGGCCCGCGCTCACATGGCGCTCGCACGGGCGCGCGAGGCGATTCGCTCCGAGTTTGATGCCGCCGTGGACGCGAGCTTGGCTCAGCGCGTCGAGCCCGGCGTCGGCGGGTCGCTCGCCGCCGGCTTTGCGTCGCTCGTGCGCCAGCTCCTCTTCTTCCACGCGGCGCCGCTCGACGACGGCCGGCGGACGTGGCTGCTGGGCGCGCTGGTGGAGGCACTCGCAGCCGAAGCAGCGGCCGCGCCCTCGTCCGGCTTGCTCCGCGCCTCGCTCACGCCGTCGCTGACGGCGTCGCTCGTCGCCCTCTGTCTCCAACGCCTCGCCGCCGCCGCCGCTGGCTCTGCCGGCTCTGCCGCCTCTGCCGGCTCGGTCGCGTCTTCCGCCGCTCCCGCCTTCGGATCCGCTGCGCCGCCCGCCACCGACTCCCTCCCCCTCGAGCTGAGGGCCGGGGTGTTTTTCACCGGGCCTCGCACCGCCGCGGTGGAGACTCAGGGCGCCGTCGAGTTTCAGGTGCAGGGAGCCCAACCAACAACCCCACAACGCCTGCCAAGGCATGGGTGTGGGCAAAGCGCTTTTTCGGCCCCTTCCCCCCCCCCCCCCCCTCCCCGCTTCCCTCCGTTTGCCGCTCGCAGTAGACCAGACTAGACTACAACACAATCCAGTAGTGTACAACAGTACGAGCCGCCTCGCGCCGCCGCCGCCTCGCCGCCGCAGGCCGTTGCGCTGCGATACCTCGGGAGACGTGGCATCCACGGCGGCGTGGCGGCGTGTCTGCACGTGGCACTCCCCTTCTCGCTCGAGGGCCGGTCCTCCGCTAGTCCAGCGCCGCCGCCGCCGCCGCCGCCGCCGACTGCTGTCGTCGAGGCGCTAATGAGTAGATAGAAAAGGCGAAGAACAGCCAGCGGCTCGGACTGGGCACCGGCGCAGTATGGGAGGACGCGAGACAGAAGACGACGGCACGCTGGAGCGACACACTCACACACACACACTCTCTCACAAGAGGCGCCGCTGACGCACAGCAGTTCATGATTCATTCCTTGACTCCTCTGAGCTGACCCTTGCCTTGTGAACCGTCAAGGCGCTGCTTCTGCTCAGCTCGCGCTGCCTCGCCGCCGCACTCGCCTCCGCCGCACCCGCCGCGGCCGCGTCCGCCTCCGCCGCCAGCTTTGCCCGCGAACTGCTCGGCTGTCCCGCCCTCCTCGCCCGCCTGCCCGCCGCGTGCGTCGCCGCCGCCTTTGGCGAGCCATCCTGCACCCTAGTCGCCGCCGTATCGCGCTGAGAGTAGAGCCTTTCTTCACTCAAAGGCACAGCTTCGGGCCCGAAGGCGCACGACCTCGCCTGTCGTCACCCCACCCCACCACCACTGCCTGCTCCAGGCGCGAGCTTTGTGCCGCTCGCCGCCGCGCTGACCGCGCCGCTGCCAGCCGACTTGCCCGCCGACGGCGGCGCCGCCTCGCACTCCGGACGCCACACAGCAAACCCCTCACGACATGCGCCTCACTGTTTGGTTCCTTAGGCGCCGCCTCGCACTCCGACGCCACAAAGCGGTTTGCGGCCGGGAGCGCCGCGCACGCCCTCGCCACGGCGACACCATGGGAGGCGCGCGCCGCCGCCGCTAACCTCTGCACGTCGCCGACGCGCCGCCGCCGCCGCCGGCTCGCCGCTCCCTCCGTCGCCCCTCCCTCCGCCGCCGTTCCCTCCGCCGCCGTTCCCTCCGCCGCCGCCGCCGCCTCGGCGCCGCTGTCGCTCTCGCCGCCGCTGGCCGCGTGCGTTTGCGCCAACCTTGTCGCGCTGGCGGAGGCGTCGGGCGTGCTCCAGCGCGCCGTCGCCGCGAGCGGGCAGGGCGCGGGCGGGGAGGGGGAGGAGGAGGGGCCTAGAAGCGGGAGTCGCACTCGCGTGTGCCAACCAGCGCGCAGACGACACGTAGTCCCAGCATGTGCCCAGCTGTCGTCCGCTGTCCTCCGCCGCATGTGCTCTCGTATTCACAGCTCTTCTATTCACAGCTCTTCTATTCACAGCTCTTCTATTCACAGCTCTTCTATTCACAGGTGTGCCAGCACCGCATGTGTTCTCGTATTCCGACCAGCGCTCAGAAGACCGTAGCCAAGACCGTAGTCCCGCCGTAGCCGCTGTACGCATAGTCGCGTCGCACGCACGCCAGTGGTCGGAGTACACCGCGCAAGTACCGTCTTCCCGCCCCGACCTCGGCGTGCTCCATTGCGTAGGGGGGGGGGGAGGGCGTGTGCAGCTACGCCCGCGTCCTGCACGACCTGCTGCCCGCGTCGGCGGCCGCGCTCGACGCGCCGCGGAGCCGGAGCCGGAGCTGGAGGGGGGGGAGGGCTGCGGCGGGGGCAGCGGGCGGGGCGAGCGAGGAGGAGGAGGACGACCAGGAGGAGGGGGAGGAGGGGCGGTTTGAGGCGATGGCGGTGGAGGGCGAGGAGGCGCAAGCGAGCCTGAGCCCTCAGGCGGCGGCCTGGGAGGCGGCGGCGCCGCGGCTCAAGACGGCGGTCGCGGAGCAGGCACCCTTTCCTGCATGCGCTGTACACACCTC
>NW_005195728.1:7891-16597 GCF_000372725.1 Emiliania huxleyi CCMP1516
CTCCCCCACACCTCCCCCACACCTCCTCCACACTTCCCCCACATCTCCCCTCCACACCCCCTCCACACCCCCTCCACACCCCCTCCACACCTCCTCCACACCTCCCCCACCCCCCCCCCCACCCCCTCCACACCTCCTCCACAGCTCGAGCAGCTTGGGTCTGCGGCGCAGCTCGGTGCCGCCATCCACGCCGCCGTCGCCGCGCTGCCGTCGCCCTCCGCCCTCGCCGCCACCACTCAGCTCGCCGCCGCGTTTTGCACGCTGCTGTACGGCGGCGGCGCGGCCTCCACGGGGACGGCGCCGCTCCCCCGATCCTCGGCCGGCCTCAACGCGCTTGCATTCGGCTCAGACGGGCAGTCCGCTTCAGCCTCACTGCTCCACACGTCCGTCGGCAGTCGGCTGAACGCGCGGTACCTGACCAAAGGCGCCCGTCGGCGGTGCGCGGCCTGTGGAGCGCGGCGTTGCTGCTGCGGCGGCACGGCGACAGCGCGCACGGCGGCGGCGGCGGCCTTGCAGCTCCTCTTGTCGCCACTCTCCTCCGGCTCTCCTCCTGCTCACCGGCGCTCCATTTCTTCTTTTCGTAGGGGCGCACGGCGGCGGAGGGCCGGTTCTCGCCGTCTTCTGCGCCGCCTTCTCGCAGCTGCTCGTCCTGATCGACGACGAGCAGCTGTTCGGGCCCGACGAGGCAGCGGAGGCGGCGGAGGCGGCGGTGGCGCCGCCGCGCGCCGCCTCTGCGTCTGCAGCTGCTCCCGCCGCCGCCGCCGCCGCGCCCTCCGCTTCCTCGCCGCGACCCTCTCAGCCGTTCGGAACGGGCGAGCTGCGCGAGATTTGTGCTGCGCTGCGCGACGCGGCGCTCGAGATGCACTGGCCTCCGCCTTCGAACCACCACGCCGCAGGGGGCGCACCGGGCGGCGGCCGCGCCGCGCTGACGCAGCAGCAGCAGCAGGCCGCGCTGCGTGGGTCGCTGTTGCGGCTGCTGCGTCAGATGTACGACCGCGACGCTCGGAGGCCCTTCATGGGCGGCGACCACGCCTGGCTCGCCGACGGGGTCCGCCAGACCACTGTCGAGGCTGTCTGCGCGAGGCTCGAGCCGCGCGCGCTGGAGGAGGCCGCCGTGTCGAGCGGAGGCGGAGGAGGAGGCGGAGGAGGAGGCGGAGGAGGCGGAGGCGGAGGCGGAGGAGTGTCGGATTTGCCCGAGGCGCGGCGCGTGGCTGGCGTGCTCGTCGGCATGCCGTATGTCGTCCCATTCGGTACGAGGCTCCAGCTGCTGCGCCGGTGGCTGGTGACGCAGCGCGAAGGTTTGGCGGCGGAGCAGCTCGCCGCGGCGGCGCTCGCCGGCTGGCACAACCCGATCGAGGTGCGGCGGGGCTCGCTGCTGACTGACGCGTACTCGGAGCTGCGCGGGCTGGGGAGCGGGTGGAGGCTGCCGCTGCGGGTGCGCTTCTTCTCGGCGGAGGGGGGCGAGGAGGCGGGCGTCGGCGAGGGCATCGCCAAGGAGTTCCTCGTCGACGTTCTCCGCGAGGGCTTCGACCCGTCCTTTGGCCTGTTCGCCACCGGCACTGAGGGCGGCCTCTACCCCGACCCGGCCGCCCGCATGTCGCACGCAGCGGACGGCGCCTCGGCACGCTCGTGGTACGAGTTTCTCGGTGCGGTGCTCGCCAAGGCGCTGTGGGAGGGCATCCTCGTTGAGTTGCCGCTGGCGCCCTTCTTCCTCTCCCTCCTCCTCGGCCGCACGAACACGGTCCACGACATGCCCGCCTTCGACGCGCAGCTCGCGCGCTCGCTGCGGCTGCTCCGCGACTACGACGGCGACGTCGAGGACTTGTGCCTCTCTTTCGCCGTCGACCAGTACACCGCCGAGGTGCCGCCTGAGCTGCGGCGGACGCACTCTCTCGTGCCCGGAGGAGCCTCGCTGCGGGTCAGCGCGTCCAACCGGAACCAGTACATCCTCCACCTCTCGCACTACCGGCGCAGCACGCAGCGCGGAGGGAGGGAGGTCATCCTCACCGACTCCGTCTTTGAGGCGCCGCCGCCGCCTCGTAGGCTCAACACGCAGCTTCGCGCGGCCGCCGACGCCTTTCTGCGCGGCTTCGCCCAGGCGCCGCGCGCATCTCACTCCAAACCTCCGCCACATCTCCCCCATATCTCCCTCACATCTCCCCAGGTGGAGCCGCGCGCATCTCGCCCCAAACCTCCGCCACATCTCCGCCACATCTCCGCCACATCTCCCCCACATCTCCGCCACATCTCCCCCACATCTCCGCCACATCTCCCCCACATCTCCGCCACATCTCCCCCACATCTCCGCCACATCTCCCCCACATCTCCCCCACATCTCCCCCACATCTCCCCCACATCTCCCCCACATCTCCCCCACATCTCCCCCACATCTCCCCCACATCTCCCCCACATCTCCCCCACATCTCCCCCACATCTCCCCCACATCTCCCCCACATCTCCCCCACATCTCCCCCACATCTCCCCCACATCTCCCCCACATCTCCCCAACATCTCCCCAACATCTCCCCAACATCTCCCCCACATCTCCCGGCAGGTGGTGCCGCGCGAGTGGATCCGCATGTTCTCGGTCGCCGAGCTGCAGCTGGTTCTGGGCGGCTCCGACGCGCCGCTCAACGTCGCCGACTGGCGGCAGCACGCCACCTACTCGGGCTCCCTCTACCCCGCCGCCCCGCGGCGCGCTGTGCCTCTTTCTTTGTCCCGATGCACTTGTGTTTTGGCGCTAGGCGGCTACCCCCCACCGGCTCGAGAGCCGCGGCCTTTCTGCTTTTTGCCGCCGATTGCGTTTCTTTTTTCTCTAGGCGGCTACCACGCCGACTCGCCGCCCGTGCGCTGGTTCTGGCAGGTGCTGGCCGAGTACCCGCCGCCCCGCCGCGCCGCCGCGCTCAAGTTCGCGACGTCGTGCTCGCGGCCGCCGCTGATGGGCTTCGGCTGGCTGCAGCCGCCCTTCTGCATCCACCTGGCGGCGGAGCCTAGAGGGGGGGATACGCACGAACGAAACTAGCCCTCGACGCGTCCTCCGCGGTACTCGGCCGTGCTGCAGCCGGGTGCACTGTATTCGTAGCCCGTGTGTGCACGCGGTGCTCTGAACATTCGGCACGACACCGCCTCCACGCTCCGACCTTGACAATACTACCAAGTACTGCCACTGCAGGCGGCGGACACGTCGCGGCTGCCCACCTCGGCCACGTGCATGAACCTGCTGAAGCTGCCGCCGTACGGCTCGCTCGAGGCGCTGCGCGACAAGTTCACCTACGCCATCGAGGCGGGGGCGGGCTTCGAGCTGACGTGAGAGGGGCGGGTGGGTGGAGGAGCCTCGCCGAGCCAGGTAGAGAGGTGTGGGTAAACTTTTTGGGACACGATACCTAATACACCTGTCCGCGAACAAACCTGTACTAGTAAAGGGTCCGCAATGCGGTTGAGCGTGCAGGGTAGCTGTTCAGAAGGGAGTCGAAACGAAGTGGCATTGCTCACGATCCGGAACGCTGTCGCCCCCGAGCCGCCGACTTCATCTGCACCGTCAACGGCCACAACACGCTCCACTCCTGGCGCTCCGTGCTGCTGGGGAGGGGGCGGGGGGGAGGGGGTGCCGAGTAGCTACGCGCTGCACGAAAAGACCTCCAGCTCGCTCACCCTGAAGTTGCTGCTCCCCGCCAAGATGGTCTGGCCGTTCTGGCCTGGAGGGATGGTGTAGCTGTGGCCGATGCTAGTGCTGCTGTCGTTTGAGTTCGGGCAGTCGGAGATGCAAAGGTCGTTTCTGCGGCCGAACGTTGGCCCGTTTCGGGGATCGCCACACATCGCGTGCTGATTGGACCGGCCGGTGAGTGGCAGCTTGGTCGGCGCCACGCCCGCCGGGTTGACGAGCGTGAAGAGGAAGGCGGCGTTTGAGTGGATCCAGCTCCCATTCGAGTGCCATGGCTGGTCGGCGAAGCCTCCGAAGAGGTTACCGTTGGCGGTGCGGACGATGGTCACGGTGGGACCCTGGTTGTCGCAACTGGCGTGGAAATTGGCGGCTCCCCAGCCATCGCGGGAGGCGCGGTACAGCAGCTGCATCCGTCCTCTCTGATCAGCTTCGTCGAGCCACTTTTCCACCTGCGCCCAGTGCCGCGGCTGCAGGATGGCCGAGCCGAAGCCTGCGCCGATGAAGTCCTCACGCTCAGGAAAGTAGAAGGTCAGCAGCTTCTCGAACTGACCACGCTTGGTCGCCTTTACCATCGGCGGGGGCGGTGGGTCATCCTCGCGTGCGATCGCAACAAGGCGCAGCTGGTTGATCATCTTCTTGAAGCAGTAGGCGTCCTGCTGGATCAGCTCGCCCTCGTCTTCGCTGTCGTCGCTGACGCCAGCCTCTGGCTGCGCCCACTTCTCCTTGTCAAACTTTTGCGCGAGCATCGAGTCCGCGCACTGCATCAGGGTGGAGCGCTTCGTGCAGATCTTGTCGCCGATGCCGAGGTTCAACGTGACGATGTCCTCCGGCTCCAACTCGAAGAATTTTACGAAGTCCGACTCGAGGGCGAAGAGCGCCAGGTTCTGCTCGTGCTCCTGGATGCACCGCCTGAGGGCCTTGCGTTCGGCCTTGAGCGTCTTGGCGATGGTGCCTTCTGTGCCCACGAGCGCCTCAAAGCTGTCAGTCTCCCACGCCTCGGCCGCCGACGCGGCGGAGGGCCGCGACAGAGAGGATGATTGCGCAATGCCGCTGCACGAAAAGACCTCCAGCTCGCTCACCCTGAAGTTGCTGCTCCCCGCCAAGATGGTCCGGCCGTTCTGGCCTGGAGGGATGGTGTAGCTGTGGCCGATGCTAGTGCTGCTGTCGTTTGAGTTCGGGCAGTCGAAGATGCAAAGGTCTTCACCGGCGCCGAACGTTGGCCCATACTCGGGATCGCCATACATCGCGTGCTGATTGGACTCGCCGGTGAGTGGCAGCTTGGTCGGCGCCACGCCCGCCGGGTTGACGAGCGTGAAGAGGAAGGCGGCGTTTGAGTGGATCCAGCTCCCATTCGAGTGCCATGGCTGGTCGGCGAAGCCTCCGAAGAGGTTGCCGTTGACGGTGCGGACGATGGTCACGGTGGGACCCTGGTTGTCGCAACTGGCGTGGAAATCGGCGGCTCCCCAGCCATCGCGGGAGGCGCGGTATAGCAGCTGAGAGCCCTGCATCTCGACCCACTCGGACATCTGCTCTACGTGCGCCTCGTCGGTCAGGATGTTGCTGTCCAGCCCAGCCGAAGGCGGCGAGACGATGTCGGCGATGCCAAAAAACTGTAGCAGACGCTGGAATGCCTCCTTATCCTCCGGGTCCACCTCGGGCAGCTCCGGCAGTGGCTCGCCCGGGGCGGACGCGTTTCGGCACGCGATGAGCCACTGGTTGATCTCGTTGAACAAGCCGGGGTCGACGTCGAGGAAGATCCTACCCGTTCGGACAAGGGCGTGGGACGGTCAGCTCGGCGGGAGAGGGCTCGCGCAAGAGAGGGCCACTCACCGCTTCTTCTGGTCGTGCGTGAGCTTGTTCTCGTAGCAGCCGTTGAAGAGCGCGGCGAGCCGCGTGTTTGGGAACTGCGTCAGGATGGCGCGCGTGGTGAGCAGGCGGGTGCCGCCAACGTTGAGCTTCAGGCGGGCCGTGCTCTGGGGGTTGACGCCCTCGCCGCCGTTGGCCTGCCGCAGGGCGTCCTTTCTCCTCTGCAGGCCCGCCACGTCCTGCTGCAGCTGCGTGGCTCGTGCGCGAAGCTGCTCTCGGCCGCGCTGGAGCAGCGTGAATTGCTCGTCCGTCTTCTGCTGCACGGCGTCCATTGCACACGCGTTGCAGGGGACGCACTGTCGTCGGGAGCGGAACGCCATCATCGCAATCCCTGTCAGCAGAGTCCTCCTAGTCCTACGGGAATGTACGTAAGAGCCACATACACCCTGAGAGAGAGACTCTCCCTTTCTCCCTTTTCTCCCAGTATGAACCCGAAGTAGTTCCAGCTCCACCACACGCGGTCGGCGGCGCGCGACAGGATGTAGACGTCGCGCCGCGAGAGCGGCGCCATTTTCTCACCTGTCACGTACTGCCGCACCCCATCCCGTTCGATGTAGATGCCGGTGATCACTCGAGAGACCTGCACCTCCGTACCGCCGCGCCGATCTTCGCGCGGGCGGCGCGCATGCGCACCCAGGCCGCTCGCGCGCCGTCGCGCAGAGTTGCGCGTTGCAATGTCCACTGACTCATGGCACCAGCCTGTGCCATGAGCGCTGTGGTCAGTTGCGCTGTGTGCGCCGGTGGCGCTGCAGCGGCGACGACGCTGCGCGGCGACGCTGCTGCTGGGGTGTGCTGTAGCCTTAGGTGCTGCGCCTGCACAGCACCCCTTGTGCAGTGGCAATGACTCCTGGCACTAGTGAGCTTGATGTCCTCAAATGTCCACAGAGTATACTGGTTGTGCTCACAGGTTGTGCTACAGCAACAGGGGTGCAACTGAGAGGCTGCAACTTATGGATAAAACAGCTTTGCAACTGCTGCCCAAGTTTTGTTATGGGCTGCAACTGCATCCTGCCACCTTGGATACCTCGACACCTTAGACGCTAAACACCTTGACAACACTCGACACCGCTCGACACGCTCGACACGCTCGACACGCTCGACACCCTCAACACCCTCGACACCACTCCTCGACACCCTCGACACGGACAAGACAGGCCTCGACAGGCCTCGACAGGACTCGACAGGCCTCGACACCTCTACCCCTCGACAGCAGCTCGACACCCTCGACACTGGGCCTCGACGACCTGTCGTGGCGTGGAGCCTTGAACCCTTGATGACGCTGCGACCGCGTGCAAGCACGAGCCCAGGATCGTGCGTGAGCACGCTCGCAAGGCGGACGGCATGGCAAGGCCAGCTCCGTGGCCGTGGGCTCAGTGAAGAGCACAGCCACCCATTCAAAGCGCCTTAACCAAAAGGGAAAAGGGCCATTTTTGTGGATAGGCAGGTGGGAACCCTGTCCTGCATGTGCGTGTGCATGTGTGTATGTAGTCAGGAAGGTGGAAGAACAGTCAGGCTCGGACTGGACACCAACGCGGTATGGGTGGACGCGGGACAGATGTGTGTGAGATGACGACGAGTCGACACGCTCTAGCGACCTAAGTTTGCAGTTTGGATTTTGGCTTTCTTTTGCACGCGTTCTGCTCGGTGCTTACCGGCGTTCGCCAGACTACAGCGCAGCGGTGTCTACCCTGCCGGGCGTATGTATGTAGGTGAAGAACAACCAGTTCCCGAGTTCATTTAAATACAAGAGGGGTCCCGTACCATGCGGAATCGATCGACCCTATCCAGTGCTCAAGTGCTCAAATACAACAACAATCAGTTAGGCTCACCATCCCTATCCGGTACCGGTATGGGGCGCCGAACGAAGCACTAAGTGCAAAGTGGCAAGTGCGAAGTGCAGCGGGAGAAGCGCAAAGCACGAACTGCAAAGCCCGAAGTGGCAAACGCAAAGTGCAAAGACGAAGTAATTGTGAAGTGACAAGTGCACGTACTTTTAGCTTACTGGGAGCTCTCTCTCAAGTATGTATGTATGTACTAGCTGAGGGGCTCGCTAAACGCTCGCCGAGCTCCATGCTGTGCAACACCACCTCCTCACTAATCGTCAGGGGCGCGGAGAGCGCAGTGCACTGCGGTGAGGCTGCGCCGCGGGGGCTCGCCCCCTGCACCGCGCTCAGAGCGGCGTAGGGGAGAGGGCGGTCGGTGGCGGCGGCGGCGAGGCGCGAGGCGGTGGCGGCGGTGGTGCGGGCGGCGGGATGACAGGGGAGGCGGCGGGATTGACAGGGGAGGCGGCGGCCACGAGCGGAGCGGCGCGAGAAGGGGGGGGGGCGGCGGCGAGGCGCCGGTGAGCGAGGCGCCCGCGCCATCAGAGGGACGCGCCGCTGCGAGATGGAGGGCGGCGGTGACGGAGGCGAGGCGCGAGGCGGCGGCGGCGGCGGCGGCGGCGGCGGCGGCGGCGGCGAGAACGGCGGCACCGAGTCTCGGTGAGCGGCGGCGGGAGGAGGAGCAGCGGCGGCGCTCGCTCGCTGTTGTGACGGGAGCGCTTTTGAGCCTGGGAGCCCATGCCACTGCGACCGGCGTGCCCGGGAACGGAGATCGCGCGCGCGCCGCCACTCACGACGCGCGCGCGATCTTCGCGGAGTCGGGTCCCCAGAGGGAAGCGGTCTTCTCGGCCGACGTCCAGCGGCGCGCAAGGAAGCAGGCGCAGCGGAGGCGGCCTAGCACCGGCTCGGCGCCGGGCGGTTGCGCTGCCCGCGAGCCGCGTCCTGAGCCTCGGCAGCGCGCTGCGCGGCGCGGCGCTCGCGCTGCTGCGGTGCCGAGAGCGGCATGATGGATCGCCAGCTGAAGCTCGAGACTCCTCGGGTCCGCGAGTTCTGGGGGTCACCGGGATAAACGGCGGACGACGCGAGGCCCTTATATCTTTACTAGCTGAGGGGCTCGCTAAACGCTCGCCGAGCTCCATGCTGTGCAACACCACCTCCTCACTAATCGTCAGGGGCGCGGAGAGCGCAGTGCACTGCGGTGAGGCTGCGCCGCGGGGGCTCGCCCCCTGCACCGCGCTCAGAGCGGCGTAGGGGAGAGGGCGGTCGGTGGCGGCGGCGGCGAGGCGCGAGGCGGTGGCGGCGGTGGTGCGGGCGGCGGGATGACAGGGGAGGCGGCGGGATTGACAGGGGAGGCGGCGG
>NW_005195727.1:0-1258 GCF_000372725.1 Emiliania huxleyi CCMP1516
CCAGCGCCCAGTCCCTTGCCCTCTCTCGCCCTTGCTCTTCCTCTCCCCCTCCAGGCCGCCCCCCCGGTACCCCTCCCCTTCCCCCCCCCCCCTCCTCCTCTCCCCCCCCCTCCCCCTGCCCCCCACCTCCCTCTCCCTCCTCGCAGTAGGGCCCATGCCCCATGACCATGTTCCGGTAGAATGATTCAGTGTTGCCGAAAGCGACAAAAGCGCCCTTCCGACCGTGCTCCCCGCTGCTGCTGAGGGAACAGACGACCTTGACGTCTCCGCAATAGTGCGTGCCGTGCGAGCCAATGTTGTCCGCGTCCACGTCGGGTTGTTTGTTGTAACTCTGACCGAGGTGGGCTTTCGGCTCCATTCGCACAGCGGTGCCCCACGCGGCGCGTAGGGCGAGGATGAGGCGTCGAAGCGTGTACTTGTGTCTGGTGTTGTGGCCCTGCTGCGGTACGTTGACAGCAGCGTCGCCATACTCGTCGTGGGTCTTCCCATTCCGAGTCTTCTTGCCCGCCGCCGCGGCCTGGCAGGCCACGTCGAGGGGGAGACCCAGGCGGCGCTGCACCGAAAGACGCATCGCCCAAGTCTCCATTCGCATGTCATCCCGCATTGGGATGGCGTTGAGGAAGGCGCCGGCGCCATCCTGGCTCACCGCCATCGTGTCGTGAGAGGGAGTCCTTGCAGTTGAAAATCTTTTTCTCTTCGCGCCTGCTCCTCCAAGCTGGCCTCTTCGTCCGGATCGCGACTGCCGCGCGCGTGCGTTGTGGCCCTGGATGTGCAGTGTGTGGGTATGCACAATGTAGAATGTAGCGCGTTGTCCCCCCGTGTCACGCGCGCCGTGTGGCGAGTGGAGGACACTTTCGCTCTCTCACCACAGATCCGAGATCGCCACATGCACGGTCGTGGTCCTGCTCGTTTGGTCTTACTGTACTCCCAGCAGCCTTGCGCACCAAGCCACACCTGGATGAGACGCATTTAATACGCAACGTAACTCAATGACACTTTACCAGGCTGTGCGCCTGCGCGCTGCGGGCTGCGCGGTCGCACTGCGACGGTGTATCATTCACTTTATGCCACCGTTGCATATCCGGATATGCAACGGTGGCATAAAGTGAATGATACACCGTCGCACTGCATTGGGTCTCGAGTTCGAATCCCGCAGTTCGACTCGGCGCAAAAACCCCAGACGGGCGTTGTCACTGGTTCGAAACCCACCTTAGCGTTCACCTGCTATCCGCCGGTACCCAACGTTGCATATCCGGAT
>NW_005195726.1:0-1258 GCF_000372725.1 Emiliania huxleyi CCMP1516
CATCGTGTGAACACGCACACACCCCATGCCGACGAAGCGGCTTCCCAGCTCGCCAGCTCGCCTTCTCTGTCGCTCTCCTGGCCCAGGCCCATCAGGATCAAGCCTGGGCTGTCCCAGACCGTCCTTACTTTGGGTGATGAAGCTCACTCTGGCTCATACCACGGCTCTTGCAGCCTCACACACGCCTGTTTCACCCACAGACACCGCCGGCACGCACTCCCACTTCACACATGCTCAAGCACAGCCCCACCAAAGCACAGCTCTGCTCAGAATGGTCATGGACCACCACTTGGCAGCCGTGGAAGCCATACAGCCGCTGCTTTTCTCGGCTCCTCTCAATGCGTGTCGGGCACCGCCACGACAGCACGCCGACGGCAAGCTTTTGAGATCCATCTGGTGGACCTGCTGTGGCCACAGCCGCCCCTCACATGAAGCTCGCACCAGGGCTCGACACCGGGCCCTCTCATCCCGGTCGTGGCGGCGTGTGTGAAGGATGCGCGGCCGAGCCGCTGGCTGGCGCCGCTTGAACGTCCGAGATGGCCGCAGCACAGGCCATTGCTCAAACAATCGGCCGGTGCGTCGTTCGGCCCACGGCGATGGGCCTGGTCGATTTCAGCCGACGGGAGGGCAGCAGGGCCGCGTGCGGGGCCTGCGCTTGGATTGCCCCGTCGGGCGCAGGCTTTATTAGAGACCCCGAAGGCGAAGCATTGGCAAAAACTGCGCTCTTGGCCTCTATTTCCGGGGACGGATATTTGGGTCTCGATATCGGACCCTCAAGAGCTAACCGAAGTGGCAAAAACTGGCTCTGATAGTAGAGATTTCACGCTGTAGAGCGCCTCTACATCGCTCTACAACGCACCCGCCTCGTCACGCGGCGGATGTAGAGCTCTACAGCTCTACTGCTCTACAGCGCTCTACATCTCTACATACAGCTCTACTCGAGTACATACAGCGCTCTACACTCTACATACGCCTCACACCCTCCCTCAGGTAGATACGGGGAGATACGGGGAGAGAGAGGGGAGTACGCGGAGATAGAGGGAGATACGCGGAGATAGCGCAAAACAATCGTCAAGACTAGGGCTCAATTTAATAAATAAGTTGGCTCCGTTGTTGCCGGGAGATGCGGGTGGCAGATTCCTGGCGGGAGGGTGGGGTGGGTTTCCCCGGTTGGCGGGAGCCTGGCGCTGTTCCGCCGCGCCACGGTTGCTGTAGTCCTCACTGGCTGCTCCGGGTTCGCCCGGATGGACATTCGCGG
>NW_005195725.1:0-1258 GCF_000372725.1 Emiliania huxleyi CCMP1516
GCGACGAGCGCCTCTCCGAGAGGACGACCAGTCTCGAGAGCTCCGGGCCGCTGCTCGCCGCGAGGACAGGCGCCGACCTCGAGGCGCTCGGGTATCGCAGCGGCCCGCGCAGCGTCGGCCAGGCGAGCGAGTACGAGGCGGCGGCCAAACAGAACATATGCACAGTGATACATATGCACAGTGATACACACACAAATGTGTATAAGCCCGCGGCGTTTCTTTTGTGCTCGGCAGCTTGGGTGTTGTTGGCAAACCAAGACACAGATCGTTTGTAAGGTAGATCCACCGCGGTTTCCCTCTCTTCACGCCGGAATTTCACACCGGAAAAGAAATTTCCGCGTATCCCACTTATCCCCAGTTCCCCACCCAAGCTGATCTGATTGATTGATGCTTGTGATTGAGCTTGCTTGTACATAGGTTTTGATATTTTTGTTGTAAGTATTGTTAGGTTTTGTTTCGTAGGTTGGTCAGTAGGGCTTAAGTGGCCTGCCAGAGGCACGCGGCCTGGCGCTGGCGGGAGGCTGAGGGAGGGTGTAGAGGATGTAGAGTGTAGAGCGCTGTAGAGCTGTAGAGATGTAGAGCGCTCTGGAGCGCTGTAGAGCTGTAGAGCTCTACTTCCGCCGCGGGACGATGTGAGTCGCCTGTAGTGTGTAGAGCGATGTAGATTGGGGCAAATGTAGATTTCCCGAAATATTTTGAGAAATATGACAGCCTTGTTCGGAAGGAGAAATTTCCGGAAATTTACCATACCTGTGTTGACGCGAATGACACTGACGCCTGAATGACACTGACGCCCGATGACCCGCTTGACCGGTGACCGATGACCGCTGACCGCTGACCGATGACCAGCGTCAGCCTCTCCGCGGAGGCGCACCATCACTGCCGCGCGGGCCTGCCGGCTCAAGCAAGGCACGGCAGGCCCGCACGGTGCCTGGTCCAACATGGGGGACACCTTGTTTCCTTACACGGAAAGGGGCGAAACTTGAGCATGGAGTGACGGGGCGAAGAAATTTCTCGCAAATTTGCCGTGGTGGGGCACGAAATAAAGACGAAAGAAATGAAAGAAATATCCTTACGCTGGGCAGGAAATCTACATTTGCCCCAAGATGTAGAGCGCGATTTTGCTGTAGAGTTTGTTGATTGTTGTAGAGGCTCTACAGCCAAACCGCCGGGAAGGCAGTGACTCAAAGAGGTCGAGCCGCGCTAATGGGTTGTCTCCCGAGCTTACTGGAGCTCTGATGGACGGCCCTGACTATCC
>NW_005195724.1:0-1258 GCF_000372725.1 Emiliania huxleyi CCMP1516
CAAGGGGTTTGGCCCCCCGAGTGGCGGAGTGAACAGTTACCCCCCCCCCCCGAGCTTTTTCACCTCTAGAGCTTTTCCTCCCCGGTAGGCCGCCTTTCAGGCTCAAAAAGGGGCGGGGGGCAAAGCCGTACCCCTTTGGGGGGGGGCAAAGATTTCGAAGATTTGAACTTTTTTTCGGGGGACTTCGGAAAAAAAAAACCCTGCCCGGGGGGGGAGCTTTCAAAACCCTTTGTTTTTAGAAAGGCCCCCGAAAGCCCCCTAAAGCATTGAAAGCCCCTGAAAGCGGGTTTTGAAAGAGGCCCCTGACAGGGCCTGACAGGGCCCGACAAATCCCCTGAAAGCCCCTGAAAAGCTACAAGCCAGGGGTCAGAAAACATTGGGGGCGTTTGAGGGGTTTTTGAGGATCCCCCGCACTTTAAATTTTGGCCGGTTGGTTTCAAGGCCCCCCCCCCCCCCCCCCCGCGCGCGCTGAGAAGCGGCGCCAGCATAGCCAACGAATCCCTCGCGCGCTCCGCGCGCTCCCACGTACGTAGCCGCCATAGCCATACCCCCATTCTCACCCCCTCTGTTACCCCTCCACCCCCACCCCACCCCACAGGAACGCCCCACCCCACCATCCGCCTCCGGCCTCCGGACGAGAGTTTCCCCCAGCGCCTGCCCCGGCAGACGCTCCGAGCATCGGCTCGAGAGTAGGGGCGTACGCCAGCGGCACGAGGGTAAGGCCACCCGCTCGATCAGTACCCGCACTTTGCACTTTGAAGGCCGTGGGGCTCCTACCCGTGTCCGGGTGTGGAGATGCGAGTACGTGTGTACGATAACTCGGATAACGTACGTACAGGTAAGGTAAGTTAAACTTCTCCACACCTTTACAGCGCATCTTTCCGTAGAGTACGTGTGTACGTAAGTACGAAGGCGAAATACTCACAGTCTCCGTCAGACCAACGACTGTACCGTATACTGTACACGTGCCGAGCGGCCGCCTACGCACGTCCTCTCCCCAGATACCGTAGCCTCTCGGAGAGCCGCTGCACGACAACTCAACTTCACTCATGCCCATGCACCGTCCCTACCCCAACACCCTTCTCCCACCACCAAAACGCATGCAGTACATTGGTTTGCGCCTCGTTTGCCCCGCCGCCACACTGACGCCGGCGACGGGCTCCTTGCGCCGGCCCACGCGGACTAAATAATGGACAGCACCGCGCCTGCCATTATGGGCCTAGTGCGGGTCCGTGACGCAGTAGCGAAGCAGCACGTA
>NW_005195723.1:0-1258 GCF_000372725.1 Emiliania huxleyi CCMP1516
TCCAAATTTGGGATTGAGAATCA
The DNA here is from genome assembly GCF_000372725.1 of Emiliania huxleyi CCMP1516. Classification (NCBI taxonomy): domain Eukaryota; phylum Haptophyta; order Isochrysidales; family Noelaerhabdaceae; genus Emiliania; species Emiliania huxleyi. The sequence goes on from NW_005195723.1 coordinate 24, forward strand.
AAAAACAAGAAAACGAAGTTCAGCTAAAATATTTTTTTGTGTTACGAGAGAAAATCGCGTGACGAGAGGGGGCCCCCAATTCCCAACGTAATGCAGAAACGCAAATGCCCGTTTGGTGGGTGGGACGTGTGCAGCCCTCACGACTTGGGGGTTCCGGGGGCTCGGGAGAAGAAGGGGTTCAGCATCCCGAGCGCGAAGGGGGAACCGCCCCCCCTTTCGGGGGGGGAGCTGGCCTGCCGCCGCCGTGTTTTCTCCATTGCCGGCCAAGTTTTTTCTTTGCGGGGCACAAACACGAAAAAGTGGTTCCCGAATTTGGGCGCGCGCCAAACCATCAGTTTGCCTAACCTCGGGAAAATTTCGAGCCGTTTCGGGTGATTTCAAAGAGCCCCCCCCCCCCCCCCCCCCTTCCCCGCTCGCCGTCCGAGTAGCTGAGGCGGAGCTGCGCGGAGGGGCCGCCGCCGAGCGGCTCCAGCACGCGCGAAAACACCTCCCCGCTCGGCACCGTCTGGTCGCCGATCCACGAGAGGAGGCTCCTACAGATCTGGAAGAGTATCAGGGTGGGGGCGGCACCGCGTGAATACACGGGCTACGAGCACAATGAATACGGCGGAGTATTAGGCCGAAGTCAACTGCATGGCATCCCGTGCTGAGCCAGACTCTAGAGCGCGCTCCTCTCCACGCCCGGCGCCAGCCCGCCCTCGGTCGGCAGCCCGTACCGCACCTGCAGCCAATCTCGGGCAATCTCGGGTGGTCTCGGGCGCGTTCGGGTGCGCTTGCGTGAGCTCGGGTGCGCTTGGGTGAGCTCGGGCAATCGCGGGCAATCTCGGGCGATCTCGGGCGATCTCGAGTGCCGCACCTCGTTTTGCTGCACGCTGGTGTTGACGAGTCTGAGGTCGAAGACGCCGCCGCCCGCCCGCGCAGCCTTGCGAGGCCGACGAGCGGGGTGAGATCACACCGGGAGTCGGCCCGCGAGCTAATAATTAATTAACTAAGTAATGAATGAGTGAATGAGTTAACCAGCCTGCAGCTCGCCGCTGCTCACCACCACGCCGGCCAGGGCGAGGGGGAGGGAGGGCAGCGAACCTACGTGGCGAATGCACCGGCGTGGGCGGGAAGGGGAGTACTGTGCGGGGTATGTCAGAGCACCGCCGTGGACACGAGGGAGGCGAGTAGAGTGAGTGCAGCGGAATGCGCGTCCTCTCGAGCGGTAGTTGGAATATCAGAGCAACGCGTGG
>NW_005195722.1:0-16050 GCF_000372725.1 Emiliania huxleyi CCMP1516
CCAGCTCCAGATCGCTAGCCGGCTCGGCTGCGCACGGCGGCGGCAGCTGCCACAGCGTCGCGCTTCGGCTGGCTCCTCGCGCCGCCTCGCCCGCCCTGCCGCAGCCACACCTCTGTGCGCACCTCTTCTCTGTGCGGCGGCTGATTGCCGAGGCGAAGCGCGAGTCTGCGGCGCGCGAGGCCGCCTACCAGGCGTACTTGCAGCAGCAGCCAGGCTCTGAACTAGCAACCAGCAATCAGCAATGAGCCAGCAGTAGTTAGTCGGTAACCGCCAGGCTCTTCACTCGCAATTCGCCATCAACTCGCAATTCGCCACTCGTAACTCACTGGCCGGCAGGCTCGTTTCTTTTCTTTATAGGCTCGCCGCGCGAGAACACGTTCCTCACCGGCCGGCTGTCGCAGCCGCGGGGAGGACACAGCGCGGTCGCGGAGCGAGCGGAGATGGCCGAGGCCGCGAGCGGCGCGTCGGAGGCTGGATCAGGCGCGGCATTGCCTGCCCTCGCCTCTCCCGGACCGGCGGACCGCGAGGGCGGCGGCGGCGGCGGCGGCGGCGATGAAGAAGGTGGCGGCGGTGGTGGTGAGTGCGAGGCCGAGGGAGGCGAGTCGCTTCTCCAGTCGCCTCTTCACGGCTCTCCTATGCGAGGCTCGCTCGGCCGGCCGCTGCGGAGGAAGAGCCGGCGGCCGAGGAGGGAGAGCAAGGCGTGGCCGCTCGATGATTACGGCCCACTCGACCTCCCCTCCGACATCGCAGTCTGCAGGCATCTCCCGGCATCTCCCCATATCTCCCCACATCTCCCCATATCTCCCCACATCTCGCCATTTCTCCCCACATCTCCCCATGCCTCCTCCGACGTCGCGGTCTGCAGGCTCGCCCTTTCCTTCATGACCGCGTGGGGCGTGGACGCCGACTTCGACGCGCGCTGCGCCGCGGAGATCGGCGTGTCGCCTCCCGCGCCCGTGCTTGCGTACGGTGTGCGCGGCCACGGCGGGAGGCTCTCCTTTCTCACCCCCCGAGCTCAGCGGAGGGACCGGCGGTGCCACGCTGGCTTGCACGAGGGCCGGGCCGCTCCGCGAGCGCGCCGTTCACGCCTCGCGGTGTGAATAGGTGGCAGTGCTCGCCGCACATGACCGCGCTCTGGTCGCTCGGCGCGGTCTCGCTCGCAAACACTCTGATGATGTGCCCCGGGTACGACGAGGCGCGGGGCACGCGCTGCTCGCAACGCGTTCACCGCCCGCCTCCCGATCACTGACTCCTGTCCACCCGTGCGACGAGGTGCGAAACACGTGCTCGTCCGTGGTGACGCACTTCTCGGTGACGGTACCGGAGGCGATGCCGCAGCTGGCCCCTCCAGGCGCCTCTTCTCTGTCAGCGATGAGCTGCTGCTAGTCAAGCGTAGGCGATGCCGCAGCTGGCGCCCCCCCTCTTTATTCGTGGCTAGTAGTTAGTGGAGTAGTCATTCGTCGTAGGCGATGCCGCAGCTGGCGCCTCCCTCGCTCTCCTTCCTCGCGCGCCACTACTGCGATCCGACCGAAGAGGTGCAGGCTGCGGCGCGCGCGCTGCTCGAGGGCGCGCTGCAGCGGATGACGCCGCAGATGCGGCAGCGAGTCGTCAAGGCGTGGACTCCTCGGCTGGTGCCGCCGCCGCACCACCCGCCGCAGCCGACACCGCCCAAGGCCGCCGCCGCTCCCGCGCCCTCCGCCGCGCTGTCCCGCCGGCAGCTTCTCACGACGACAACCACCGAGCTGCACGCTGCGCAGCCGCCCGCCTCGCCCGCCGAAAAGCCGCTCCCGTTCGAGCTCACGTCGGCGCACGGGGTGGCGGTCCTCGTCCTCGGCGTCCTCGTCTGCCGCTTCGGCGCCGAGGCTGACCCCCGGATACACGCAGCCCTCACCTCGTCCCTGACACGTCCATGACACGTCCAATAGGCGCCGAGGTTGACCCCCGGATACACGCGGCCCTCACCTCGTCCCTGCTCGCGCTCCTCGACTCCCCCTCCGAGGAGGGACGCCTCGCCGCCGCCGACCTCCTCTCAAAGGCCTCTCTCCCTAACCCTAGCCCTAGCCCTAGCCCTAACCCTAGCCCTAGCCCTCTAGCCCTAACCCTAGCCCTAGCCCTAACCCCAACCCTGACCCGTCCCCTAACGTAAACCCTAGCCCTAACCTCCTCCCGCTAACCTCCTCTCCAAGGCCTATCTCGTCTGGCGCTCGCATCTCCCGCAGCCCGCAGCACTGATCCGCACTCTCTTCAACTACGCGGCAGCTGCCGCCGCCGCGGCCGCCGCCGCCGCCACACGGCCCGCGGCGCAGGGGTCGGGGGGCGAGGAGGCGCCGCCACCGCAGCCGCCGCCGAACCGCTTCCTGTACCACTCGGCCCTCATCCAAGTCGGCGTCTGCGAGCCCTCCCTCTTTTGTGCGGAGATGGGCGCCGCCGCGGTGCGAATGGGGTCGCCGCCTCGCGTGCGGCTGGCAGCTGTCGCATACCTCATCTCGCTCGTCAAGGCGCCGACTAAGTGGACCCAGTCTTGCCCAGTGACTTAGCTACTGACCTCATCTCGCTCGTCAAGGCGCCTGGAGAGACTCGAGGTTAAAGTTCACGCGGACTTGGCTTGTGACCCTGTCTCGCTCTCGTCCAGGCGCGCACCGCGTCGCTCGAGCCGGCGCTGCCTCTCGTCGTTGAGGCCGTCCTCCGCCTTGCTCGACCACCTCCGAGACACCTCCTAGACACCTCCGAGACACCTCCTAGACACCTCCTAGACACCTCCTAGGCCGTCCTCCGCCCGCTCGACCCGAGCGTGCCCTCGTTGCGCGAGTCGTCTCTCGGCGCGTCGACCACCGCGCTGCGAGAGCTGGTGCGCCGCTACCAGGCGGTGCACTTGAACCGGCCTGGTGACACGCCATGGACATGTCACGGACGTGTCATGAGGTGCGCCGCTACCCGATGGTGCACTTCAACCAGCCGACACAGCGGCTCGCCGTCGGGACAGCCGAGGGGGTGGTGCTGCTCTACGACCTGCGCACCGCCACAAAGTGGCGCATCCTGCAGGGGCACGAGGCGGCCGTCACCGCGCTCGCCTTCGCACCCGCCGGTGACGCCTCCCTCGCCTCCGCCCAGCCTGCCGTCGCGTGACGCGATATCGACGCCCGCTGTGACGTGGACGTGGCTCGCGGCAGGCGACACGCTCGCGTCCTTCTCCGCGTCGGAGGCGTCGCTGCGCTGGTGGGCGGCCGGCTCGTCAGGCCCCCCCCCCCCCCCCCTTCCCCCCGCGTGTGCGGCTGCGGAGGAGGAAGTCGCTGTGAGAACAGACCGCTGCTCTGCGAATAGGACTCTTCTCTTTCCTCGGCCTGCAGGGCTCGTGCCTCGGGGTGACTAGGGTGGACTGTGCGCTGCCCGACGCACCCGGTGCGCGCGTCAAGATCGAGTGGGCCTCGCCCCAGTCGGTGGGCATCACGTGCGACAACGAGGCGCTCGGTTTCTTCACGCGGCCGCCTTAGCGGGCTCTCAATGGGAGCTGCCATGCGGCGATTGCTGAGATCTACTTGTGTGCGGCCATGCATTGTGTGTGTGCCGCGCACTATGTCAAAACTACAGGGGTAGGCAATGAAACGGAGCTTTGCGCCCTTTCCCACCCGCCGGGGGGGCACCCAGGCCGGCCACCTGATCGGTAGTGGTGGACGGGAGGCGCGAACAGCGCCATCTTGGGGTCTACACGCCGACCAGTGCTCCCGTCAGTGACCAGGAAGAGGGGCTGCGTGGCCTTCTCAGCCGCCGGCCGCGCGTCCGTGTGGTCTACAGTTAACGAACCACGAGCCCTGCTTCCGTTTTAACACAAATTGGGTGGCGAACTCGGCGCCCATAGCTCTGGCTCGAGTTTTAGCGATTATGTCGCGAAACGCATTAGCCGCTACATCGAAATTGCCGAGGTAGCCGAAATCACAGCTTCCGCTGTAGCGGCTAATGCGTTCTCCGAGGTCATGATCGTGGGCGGAAAACGAACCGGCACCCCGGCGGGGCACCTTACGGGCTGTGTTAAAACGAGAGCTAAGGTCCCGATTTCACAGTGGGCCGCAGGAAAAGACACGCGATGAACCCGCACCCATCGAGCTAGCTTCGAGGCGCCTTCAAAGCAGGTCGCAATGGCGCCGAAGAAGAAGCCTGCACACGGCCGCAAGGCCAAGGGCGTCATGCAAGGCGCTCATCGTCCTCCAAAGGAGGTCTCTGGTGCAGCCGGCTCGCGCGGTCCGTCTGAGCCCTCGTCACGATCGGAAGCACCACAATACGAGGCTGTCGGCGGCGAGTGGGTGGTGTGCCAAAAGCAGACGCGCAGTCAGCGAGCTGAAGCCGCTCAAAAGGCCTCTCGCGCGTCTACCGTCCAAAAGGCGCGGCTGCCCGCCGCAGCCGCCGCCTCCAAGGCTGGGCAGACCGCCTCCGCTTGCGTTCGCCAACCCGGCTACGGCAAAGGTCGGTCACCCGCGACCGCCACAGGCGCCAGGACGGCGCAGCGGCCTCGCCTTGAGGACTCGCAGCTGACTAGCGCCGCTGGCGTCGCGACGGGTAGCCTCAGCGTGCAGCTGGCGGAGGCTGCGGCCGCAGACGCACTCGAGGCCCTCGAGACCGGTGTGCAGACTAGGCAATCTGCGTTGGCGAGGTCGCAGCTGCTGCGAGCGCAGCGGGCGGAGATTGAGACTGCGCTCGCCAATCTGCGCGAGCTCTGGCAGGAGAAGGAGCGCGACATGCTGCGCCTGCTCTCCAACCCGCAGGCTGCGTGGGGCACAGATGCCGTCTGGCAGCTGTCCATGGCCGAGTTTGCCTTGGAGACCATGGACGAGAACGCCGTCGCACTCAAGCCTCGCCGGCTAGGAATGTGCTTTCGCGCGCTTGCCGAGCAGGCGCGGCACCCCGACGAGATCCCGCGCCTCCGCGGGCTGTACGAGCTGCACGCCCTCCACGCGGTGCTGCAGCGCAGCCCCAGCCTCCAGCGCGAGCTGCGGGTCCAGCTCGAGCGCTTTAAGCGACAATACTGCTCGTTGCTGCGCGGCGCCGGACGCTTTCGCACGCTCGAGGTCCTGCCCGGCGAGACGATCCTCGAGCTTATGCGGCGCACTCACGTGGCCATGCTCTCGTGGCGGCCTCCCGGCAGACCCGGCGCGGCGGCGTCGACCCTGGCGCTGCCCGCGAGCCGAGCGGGGGGTATCTACCTCCCAGAATGGCGAGAGGAGACGAACGTGCTCTACCATTCGGCGGCGGGTAAGACCCTCTCGCTGCGTGGCGCGCAGGGCGTCGCCACGGCCTGCTCGAAGCGGTACCTGAAGTCGCTCCCGGAGGCGGAGCGGCCGCAGCACGAGAGCCACGAGACGGTCCGCTTGCACGACATGCAGTTCTGGTTCGTGCAGCGCCAGAGAGCTGTGGAGAACTCCTTCTCGAAGCGGCGAAACGTGCTGCAGTGGGACGAGGTGACGATCAACAAGGTGGCCTGGGTCGTCGTCACGCTGTCGTGCGAGAGGCTGCCGGCGCTGCGTGAGCGCGAGGTGATCGCCACCTTTAAGCTCCGGCCAGACGCCGATGGCCACAAGAAGACGGGCGTGAACGTCGGCGCGAGCAACGTGCGCGCGGTCAACGAGCTCGGCCTGCCGATCGATCGGATCGACTTCTGCGTCTCCGACGGCACCGCCTCCAATGCCAGCTTGACCATTGCGTCGGAGCGGCACAAGGGCGGCGCCTTTGCGCACATCTGGACCTCGATGCGTGCGGCAAAGCACGTGCTGTGCTTTTTTATCCTCTGCTTGTCCCACGTGATCAACAACGAGGTGAAGAATGTCTGCGAGGCGGCTGGTGCCTGCCGCCGCGAGCACCTGCTCGCGCACTCGGGCTCCACCAAAAGCGGACGGCATCGCATCCCGGAGGCGCGCCACGCCCGACGTAAGAGGCGCTCACACACCCCTCCAACGCTTCCCCACGCTCCCTCTGACGCAGCTGCTGGCCGACGTCGTGCTCGCCGTCAAGGAGTCGAAGGGCTGCAAAAACTATGTCCGCGTCTCGGAGGGGCTGGCGCGTCTCGGCGACATGCCGGGAGGCGTGGACACCCGGTGGCTCTACTGGGTGTACACGTGCATGTGGCTGGCGCCCACGACGCGGCGCCTCGAGCTGATCGTGTGCTGTCTCTTGCACGAGTGGCTCTGCGCGCAGGGCGACGAGGGGCTCTTTGCCGACGCCGAGCAGACCGACGAGTTCGGTGAGAAGCTGGCGCTGTCTGGCGCCACGCTGCTCGAGAAGGTGAGCTCGATCAAGGACGCCGCGCGGCGCGAGCTGCTGCTTGAGCTCCTCGACCCGGAGATACGCGTGTGGCTCTCGTTCCTGGCCATCTACGGCGAGCGGTCGGCCGACCGCTTCCTCAAGTTTACCGAGAACGACGGGCCGGGCGTGGCGTTCAAGGCACCCCGCGTGCTTCGCCTGCGGCTCGCCTACCTCGACGCGCTCGCCAGCGACAACGACGAGACGCGCGACCTCGAAGGCGGCCGTCCATGGAAGGGCGACTTTGCGCCGCTGCGAGCAATGGTCGCCAAGAACACGGCGGCGTTCTCGCGCCTGGATGTGCGGGCCATCGTGCGCAAGGCCGCACGCGCTGCTTCTACCTACTTCCGACAGCACACGGCAGCGTGGCGGACGAACCCCGCGCTCGTGGCGCTGGGAACTATGGACGAGGAGGGAGAGCATGCTGTTCTCTCGGCGCAGGAGCTGCTGGCGCTCGCGAAGCAGGGCCGGGGAGGCTTAATCCAGAGCATGCTGCCGCACCTCCCCGACTCGGCCGATGCCACCGAGCTCAGCGCTGCAATCACCAACGCCACCGAGGGGGTCGGCCTCTGGTTTCAGGACGACGCCCTCGGCGTCTTTAAGCTGCTGGCAAGCTGTAAGCGGCCGACGCAGCTGCGCGACGTGGCGGGCGGTAGCGACGTCTACGATTCCATCTGGAGCGTCGGCGTCTTTGTGCCGATCAGCAACTTCTTCTCGGAGACGGTCGTCAAGACGCTCTCTCGCGATTTGCACGGGACGCAGCGCCGGTCGGAGATGTGCGCGACAAGGCTCACGGCACCGCGGCACCGCGGGCACGTTTACCCGACAACGGCAGCCGATTGGAGCGCCGCGTCGGCCGCTCTCGGACACAACGTGTCCAAGCGAGTCACCGAGAAGGAGGGCCTCGCCGCGCAGCTGCAGGATCTCCGGCTCGACAGCATGGAGCTCTCGGCGTTCGTGGACGAGCCGCAGGAGGAGGAGGAGGAGGGCGGGGCGGAGGAGGAGGGGGAGGAGGGCTCGGGCGAGGCCGGAGGCTCGACCGACGCGGCCGACGGCGGGACGGCGAGCTCGGCGGAGGGCGAGGGTCGCCAGCCGGGCTGGCCGTTGGAGAAGGGCGTGAGCACAGCGGCGATCCGGAGGTCGCTGCAGGTGGGGAACGTCGTGGAGGTCCTCTGGGCCGTCCGGCAGGATGGAGACCCAGAGGTGTACCTCGCTCGCGTCGAGGAGGTCATGAGAATCAAGATAAAGATTCGCTGGCTGCACGAGGATACCGAGGAGGAGAACGTGTACGTGGAGTGCCCGTTCTTCACCAAGGTGGAGACATGGTCGATGAAACAGCTGTGGAACCCTGTCTCTGATGTGAGCCAGATTGGCTCGGCAGAGGCGCCTCGCTGGCGCCGCAGCGCGATAGCTGAGGACGCCGAGGCGGCTAGAGCCGCTGCCAACCGCGCCGAGGGTGGGGGGGTGTCGTGGGACACGATCATATCAGACATGGAAGCCCGCAGGAAGGGAGAAGAGACGGGAGGGGAGGACGAGGTCGAGGACGAGGCGCTGTTTGCCGGCAGACCCGGCTCCGACGACGAGGAGGTGGAGGTCGAGCTGGTGGAGCCAGAGCTACAGGGACCGCCCCACTTGCGCGTCGGCGAGGCTGGCTACATCTCATCTTACCACCGGCAGTGGTTCAGCGACTCGAACCTCGCCAACGCACACTACGTAGACGAGCGTCCAGACGGCGAGAGTGGCGCCGACTCGCCGCTGCGGTACAACTACCCCCGCGACGTAGCCTCGGCATGCAGCATCTTCCGTCAAAGAGGAGGGCAGCGGGTGCTGCAACTCTGCGACTGCGTGATGTTGCAGCAGGTCTGCGACGGCGCCCATTGGCACAACGTCGCGCTCATCGGGCCTCAGCGGCTCGCCGTGCACTGGGAGCCGTTCGGCACCAGCATTTTCAGCCGCACGCATCCTCTAGCGCGTGTTCGGGACGCCTTCGACGCGGCGCCAAAGGACACGGGCTGGCAGCTAGTCAGCGTGACGCTCAACTTGCAGAGCGACGGCTACCAGTGCGGGCCGTGGGCGCATTGGTTCCGCCGCCGCCTCTTCGCCTACTGCGCGGACGACGAGCTGATGAGCAAGCAGTCCTTTGCCGAGTACCTCTCGACCAGCCCGGGCATCAGCCCGCTCGGAGCGCTCAGGACCAGGAGGGAGCGAGAGGCCGCCGGCGCAGCAAACACGGCCTTCATGCACGAGGAGCGCGTGCGGCTGCGCTGGCTCCTCCGGGCAGCGGCGCGAGAGGACGCGCTTCCCTACGAGCATCCGCTGCAGGACGCCTTCCGCCGAGCAGGGGCTGCGGCGGCAGCGCGCGCGGACGCGGTCGTGCTCGACGAGGGCTTGGAAGGCGATGAAAAGTACTTCGACCTCTGTGACGACTCGTGACGGCCTGCACAGGTCGCCCTGGTCGCCGTCGCCGTCTCGCCGCCTCATCCGCCAACACGGCCGTCGCCGCCAGGGCCGCCACTGCCATCGCCATCGCCGTCGCTGCTTCGCCCACCACTACCAGGGCCGTTGCTCTACCGCTCCCCAAGCGTATTGCCGGTGCTGTCACGGGCTGCCACTCCTAGTACCTTGCTGCTCGGTCGCGTTCAGTCTAGGTCGACACGCTACCCTGCCGTTCGGGCGCCGCTCACCGCTTCGCAGCGAGCCCGGGCTCTGTAAACATCTCCGTCGCGAGCTGCGCACGCCCCGCGGGTCCGTGTGACTGTAGCTGTATCTCCCAAACATCTCTCACAGCTCAAAGCGATCTCCCCTAATCTCCACGGCTCGAGATTGCACGAGATAAAAACGGCGCTTTCGAGGTGGTTCGCCGGAATCTGGATAGGGGAGCGCGTAGAACGCGCGCTGCTGGTGTGCACAGAGCCCGGGATGGCCAGCATCCGCCCTCGTGGTCGCGAACAGCGCCGGTCGGCGCGTGCGGCTCTGGCAGCCGCCCGGCCGCGTCGGAGCTGCAGAGAGCGGCACGCGGCCCGGTGCCGTTCGGGCGCCGCTCACCGCTTCGCAGCGAGCCCGGGCTCTGTAAACATCTCCGTCGCGAGCTGCGCACGCCCCGCGGGTCCGTGTGACTGTAGCTGTATCTCCCAAACATCTCCCGCAGCTCAAAGCGATCTCGGCCTAATCTCCACGGCTCGAGATTGCACGAGATAAAAACGGCGCTCTCGAGGTGGGGCGCCAAGATCTGGATAGCGGAGCGCGTAGAACGCGCGCTGCCGATGTGCACAGAGCCCGGGATGGCCAGCATCCGCCCTCGTGGTCGCGAACGGCGCCGGTCGACGCGTGCGGCTCTGCGTCAACCAGTACGGAGCCCGAAATGCGTCCAAAAGTAAAAAAATCAGCTTTCCGCGCCTCTTCACTGCTCACCGCCGCGCAGGCGTGTTCCGGGGGCCCAGTGGAGCATTTCATCTAGTGGCGGCACCAGCTCTAGAGAAATTTATAATTTCTCAGTGGGGTTTTGACATAGTGTCGTGCAGGTGCGGGGACAGGTCCCCGGATTTCCGTTAACTCACACAGCATGTGTCAAGATCCGCAATGAGCACACAGTTCCACACCCTTTACGAGCAGCCGCGCTCCGCCCCTAGCCGTAGCTGGTAGCTCCGCCCCCTCGACCCGTCGACCCTTCGCGCGTCCCAGAGTGAGAGAGCTTCGCCTGCCAGCATCCAGCATTTTTTTTTCGTATGCCGCGGCGGTCGCGGATGTGGGTTGAGGAGTAATCGAGATCTCTGCGAGAGAGTAGTAGATCGCAGACAGACGATCGCAGACCAGGAGTGGAGATCCTAGCCGATTCTACCGCACAGTCGGGCTTGGTTGAAGATGGAAGATTGAGATCACAGATTGTGGATCGTGTTGGCAGTTGCCAGGGTCAAAGGTGGAGATTGGAGATGGAAAACACAGATCGCAGATCCTCGCGCCGGGCATCCATCACTGGGGCGGAGATTGGAGATCGAGATTGGAGATTGGAGATCGCAGCTGGCGGCGGCAAGCGGGGCGAATCGCGGGTCTGCGCCCGCGGTGGCGGCACAAACCGGTGCGCGAGCTCTGGCCGCGCCGCGAGCGCAGCCCAAGCGAGGCAAGCGAGGAGAGCCATCGCGGCGGCCGCCCGCCAACCGCTAGGGAAACGAGGCCGCCCGCTTGCTGTGCCGGTCTGCTCGGGCCAGAAGGTGAGGCCGACCGACGCGTACGCGCGCTCTGCGCGCTCGACTCCCTCACGGCCGCCGCTCGCCTCGAGCGCCGCCCGTGCCGCCGCCTGCCTCTCTCTGGCCTCGCGCACCATCGCCGAGGTTCGCTTCGAGGGCGGCAGGTAGTACCCGGCTGGGTGGATGCCCGCGTCAACGCGTGACGCGTCCTTCTCCCCAACCATGGCGAGAGGGTCGCCCACGCGGAGAGTGCCGCCTGCAACCACTTCGCACGAGACGCCAGAAGCCATCCACACCGCCTCCATCATGCCGGGGCAGCCCGCCTTGCGCTCGTTGTAGAGGCAAGGCACGCAGTGACGGTGCACGAAGACCCTCGCGTCGCCCACCTCGACCGTCCGTCCGACGGCGCTCAGCAGCTCCTCTGCGCTGATGCCTTTTAGGACGATGTTGCGGCGAAATTCGAGGCACGGTGGCGGCTTGACACCGGCGCGTTTTAGCGACGCCTCGACGCCGTCTGCGCTCACCATCGTCAGCTGCCGTCCGGGCTCGCGCTCGCCCGGAGCCTTGGCTGAGGCACGTAGCGCCGAATAGGTGCCCGTATGAAGAGCGTATCTGTCTCCCTCAATCCCGCGGCCCTCTATGAGCGTCGCGGAGAGGAGGCTCTCCATCGGCGCCGCGGACGCTGGCGCTATGTAGATGCCTGCGACGCGCACGCCGACGGTTCTTCGCGCAGGGCTGCGGCTGCGAGGCATGCGATCGCCACAACCCACACGAATAGGTGCGGTCAAGTGGTGGTTGAACAAATGGTGCCGGCTCCTCTGGGTCTGTTCTGTCGACACTCCCCAGATAGGTAGGTAGGTTGGTCTTGTTTCGCCCAGAAGGGCCCTGCACGGCAATATGGTATAGGTACCCCCTCTTTTCCTCTTTTTTCGCTTCGCTGCGCGGCCTGGGGATAGGTAGGTAGGTAGGGCGTTTTGGCGCGAGTCAGTGTCGACAGACCCCCTGCCTGTCTGGGTAGGAGCCGGAACCCTGATAGGTGGAGGAGAGGAGGGGCCGATTTTTTTGCGAGTTCTGCGACAGACCGACTAGACGGCTGAGCCCGAACCCTGCGGATGCTGGTGTCGCGGAGGAGGGTTGTTGGATAAGCCCTCCGCGGTAACTCGGGGCGATTGGAGCCGCGAATGGAGCTCGCAACGGAGTGACGAGGCGCATGTAACGACCCCCGGGGGTCCCGATAATCGAATTGAGGAGGACGGGCGGTCCCAGTGTGTGTAACGAACTCTCTGAACGCCACACGAGCGTCGTGTGAGAGCCTCGGAGAGAGGCTCTGTCGTTCAGTCTCGGGCCGCCGACAGGCTCGACTATCTGCTGCTGCTCGCCGTCGCCGACGACTTTATCGGCCTCATCATCATCGCGCTCGCCTACCCCGACCCGCTCCACCCGACGCAGTGGTCGTGGGCCACAGGCCTGTTCGGCGTGTTCGCCGTCTGCCTCTTTCTGCGCGTCTGCATGCGCAAGGTCGCGTGCGTGCAAAAGTGGTACGTCTACGTGGCGCTCGGCGGCGTCTTCTCGTGGATCGTCCTCCTCAACGCGCGGCTACACCCCGCCCTCGCCCTCGCCTTTGTCGTCCCCTTCATGCCTGCCGATGGCCACCACGCCGCGCTGCACGCCTTTGAGCACGCCATCAAGGCGCCCGTCGACCTCGGCATGTTCTTCTTCACGCTCGCCAACGCGGGCATCGACCTCAAGGGCGGCGTCGGCGGCCTGACCTTCTCGGTGCTGCTCGCGCTCGCGCTCGGCAAGGTGCTCGGCATCGCGGGCTTCGCCTACCTCGCGCACCGCTTCGGCGTCGCGCGGCTTCCCGGCTCGATGCGCGTGACGGATCTGCTGATGGTTGGCATCATCGCGGCCGTCGGCCTCACGGTGGCGCTCTTCATCTCGGGCGAGGCCTTCACAGACGAGGCGCTCGCGGGCGAGGCCAAGATGGGCTCGCTCCTCTCAATCTGCATGGGTGCCGTCGCTCTCGCGCTGGGCCAGCTGCCGCACTACAAAAACCTGGCCGCCTGCCCGCCCCCAAGGAAGGGCCTCGCCTTCTCCGACAGCAGCATGGAGGAGTACGACGAAGACGACCTGATCAACGCGGTCACCTCGTCTCTGCAGCGCTCGATGCTGCACCGCAAGGCCTTCCTCGCTGGCGACCGCTACTTTGCCGACACTCGGCAGCAGAAGCTAAAGTCAAAGATCCCAGAGCTGCTGCCGGACATCACGCTGGAGCCAGTCAAAGAGGCTGGCGAGGCTGGCGAGGGGGCCGCGAGCGGCGACCACGGCAAGTCCGACGCCAGCAGCAGCACCGATGAGCTCCGTCTGTGAGAGACGGCTTCCCGTGGAGGGAAGGGCAGCACAGCGAAGTTCGCTGTGACCAATGCGTACGTTGCCATGAGATGTGACCCATGTCGCCCCCGCATCGTGCAGGCGGAGGGTTGCGGTGGATTGTGCGGGGCCCACCGTGCATGTGCTGCGTGGTGAATTTGTCCTCATGGGACCCCTGCCGTATGTGCTTCACTCTGAAACCATAAAAGGGAAGACTGCAGGTGGCAGCAGGAGCAGGTGGCACCACCAGATGTGAGATGAGACCAGTGCCGTTAGTTTCTTAAAATACAAGCTTCTCTCACAGCAGCTGAGTTGACAAGGGCGTGGTAGGCGCACACTATTACGGCCGGAAGCGAAGAAGAAAATCGCGACCCGACGGTAGGTTCCTACCTTGATGATCTGCTCGCGCGATCCATCCCAGACGCTGCCCCACATTGTGTAGCTTTCACGACGTCGGATATGGCTACGCTGCCGTCAAACTGGATGCAGAGCTTGCAGGTTGGTATGCAGCGCATGATGGATCCGGAAAAAACGAAAACCTTCCGGCCAAAGTCGAAGCTAAAGGCCGGCTCGCGGCTCGAGCGCATACACACGCTCGCTCAGAGGACGCTCGGCACGGGCAGCCTGCGCGAAGCCGTGACTCTGCCCCCCGGGGAGAGCCTCAACGAGTGGCTGGCCGTGAAGACTCTCGACCTGTTCAACGAGACCAATCTCGTGTACGGCTTCGTTTCCGAGTTTTGCACAACGTCCTCGTGCCCGATCATGTGCGCCGCGCTGCCGAACGGGTCCATCTGCCACTACGCGTGGGCCGACGAGAGGATCAAGCAGCCTGTGCAGCTCAGCGCGTGCGACTATGTGAGCCACCTGTTTGGCTGGGTGCAGCGGCAGCTCGACTCGGAGGACATCTTTCCGACCGAGCCTTCGCGGCCCTTCCCGGCCGACTTTCGCAGCATCGTCAGCCAGATATTTCGCCGCCTTTTCCGCGTCTACGCGCATGCCTATCACAACCACTACGAGCGGATGGTCGCGCTCTCCTTCCTGCCGCACATCAACACATGCTTCAAGGTCTACGCGCGCCGCCCCCGCCCCTCCACCCCCCTCACCCCCACCAGGCACCGCGCCGGCACCGCCGCGCTCCGCCCCGCCGCCCACTCCCCGCCGCCCTCCGCCGCCGCCCGCAGCACTTTATGTACTTTGTGCTCGAGTTCGACCTCATCCCGCGCAAGGAGGAACTCGCGCCGCTGCAGCAGCTCGTAGACAAGCTGCTCTCCGCCGACGAGCGAAAGCGCAGCTGACGAGGCCGTGGGGACTGGACGTGGTCGATGTATTGGATGCGAGTAGGAAAAGTTGTGGGGGTGGGTGGGAGTGGTCGGTCACGTTTTCCAGGATTCCGTGACCTCTCGTATTGTACCCCATCTTATTGGAAGCTTTTGGTTACTAGATACTCTACTCTACCAGGCCCGCTCCAGCACCAGGGTTGGTTGGGCAGGGGCGGGGGTGCACTCTGCACAGCGCCGGGGCGCGGGGCGCGCCGGGGCCGGCGACCTCTGAGCGAGCGGGATGCGTCATGCGATGACGCTGGTCCTCAAGCTGGTCGGGGCCGCCATGTGGGCCTCCGGGCCTGCTGGCTGCTGCGGGGGCGGCGCGGCCGGTTGAGGCCGGTTGAGGCCCGGCCCGCGACGGCTGGCCGCCGACGAGCGCGCTCGCGCTGCTCGTCAAAATGGCGGCGGTGTCGATTGCGGCGACGGTCGTTCAGTCGTTCAGCGCTCAGGCGCCTGTCGTCTTTCGTCTTTTGTCGCATTTCGCACACGCGCGCGCCGCGCGACCCGCGTCGCTCCGCGAGGGCATGAGCCTTCCGCGATTCGATCCCGCAGCCAAAAGCTGCTCGCTCGAACCGCGGCCGACTCCGCCATCGCGGCCGCAGCTGTTGAGCTCTCCAGAAGACTGGCTAGAAGACTGGTGCCTGATATGCTGCCTCCGCCCTCCCTGTGGATGCTGCCGGCGAGCCTGGCGGTCCGCTGTACTACAAGGATGTGCTGACTCGATCCTACCCCGAATTCTTCTACCCCCGCGACTCGGAACGCGAATGTGACAGGACCATCGGGTCCTTCGGCCACCAAAGCGAGATCACCCGAGAGCAGCTGAGTCTGCCTCTGGCCTCGCCTCCCTCTCCTTCAGGCATTCGTGGCATCCTATGGGTCGTCCAGAGTATCGACCTCTGGCTTGTCACATGTCAGCCGGTCACTTGATGACACCATGAAGTACACCGATCGCCATCTCGCTGGCCTCTCCGCAAGGCCCCCCGACCGCGTCGAACTCATCGGCGCGGGCTCTCTCGGCTACGGGACCGGCCCCAGCTTCGCCTTCGGCTGAGGGCTGACAAGCTGCCGAGCCCAAATGCAAATCACTGTGAGAGTCGAGAGAGTATGAGAGAGAGTCGTGATTTCTGGTTGGTCTTCAAAAATCTCTCTGGTTCTCCGCAGTCTCGCTGCGTGGCCTCAGGCAAGGCTGGCGCTTCCGAGTCCATCCGTTTGCTGGAACGGATTCATGCCACATGCATGCGGCAGCTTCACTTTGCCCTGTTCACGCGCGCGCGAGACGTGCAAGCAAGATAGAAGGTGAAGAACAGCTGGCTCGGACTTTCAGAGGTACCTTTTTAAACTGTTGTCGAAGAGAAAATAATTTCTTCGTGGACAGGCGGGAAGAAAAAAGAAACAATCTAGGAGCAGAAAGAAAAGAAAAACCCGGGCACAATCATCGGCTCCACAAGCCACAGCGAGCTTGCCCGCCCTTGCCACAGAGCTTGCCTGCTGGCGCCCCACCCGCCCGACCGCCGATTCGCCCCGCCGCGCAGGCGTGAGCACGTCTTTCAAGCCGCCCCAGGGTGCATGCGAAGAGGAACGCGCGCCGGCGACGCGGCTGCGCTGGGGCGGCGTCTGCCGTGGCTGGAGCGCCTCGTCAAATCGAGCGAGGCCAGCGCCTGCCTTTCGCTCTGTGGCAACCACGCCTCGACTCTCACCTCCGATGCCGCGGGCGACATGGTCGAGTGCCGGGTGCGGTGCCAGGACGGCTTCCCTCTGGGGCCGACGCTCGAGTTCCAAGTTGCTGAGGTCTTTGGCGATGACGCCGGACGCGCCATCGCCTTTCGGCCGATGCACGACCCCACGCGCCTCATCATCGCCTTTCGGGGCGTCCGCGTCGAGCGCGA
>NW_005195721.1:0-1258 GCF_000372725.1 Emiliania huxleyi CCMP1516
TGCGCTTTGTGCACTGGCGACGCTGCACGGGCGACGCTGCAGCGGCGGCGACGCTGCTGCGATGGGGTACTGTAGCCCTTAGCTGCTGGACAGCACCTTGTGCAGTGGCAATGTCCACTGACTCATGGCACCAGCCTTGTGCCATGAGCGCTGTGGTCAGTTGCGCTTTGTGCGCCGGTGACGCTGCAGCAGCGACGCTGCTGCAGCAGCGACGCTGCTGCGGTGCTGCGCCTGCACAGCACCTTGGTGCACAGTGGCAATGACTCCCGGCACTTGATGTCCTCAAATGTCCACAGAGAGTATACTGGTTGTGCTCAGGTTGTGCTACATCAACAGGGTGCAACTGAGGCTGCAACTAAGGGATGAAACAGCTTTGCAACTGCTGCCCAACTTTTGTTGTATGTTGATGGGCTGCAACTGCATCCACCTGCCACCTTGGACACCTCGATACCTCAGACGCCTCTTGACAACACTCGACACCCGCTCGACACCCGCTCGACACCCTCGACACCCTCGACACCCTCGACACCCTCGACACCCCTCGACACCCCTCGACACTCCTCGACACGGACAAGCATGGTTTCAGCCTCGACAGGCCTCGACAGGCCTCGACAGGCCTCGACAGGCCTCGACACCTCTATCCCTCGACAGCAGCTCGACACCCTCGACACCGGGCCTCGACACCTCGACACCAGGGCTCAGGGGGTACGGGGATCATCTAAATTCTCGTCCCTCCCAGTCCCACCCACCGGCGGCCACCGGCCTGCGCGCTGGCCGCTGCGGCAACCGCCACAAAAACCAAAACATGTGCGCGTAACTCGCGCTCTCTCACGACCTTTCATGCGGTGTCTCGCTCCGTGCCGGCGAGGAAGCGCTGGAACTTGCGCTGGACTCGCGGAGAGCAGCGGCGGCGGCCAGCTCGGCGAGACTCTCGACCGACGGTGTGCGCGGCCTTCCGGCCCCGGCCGCGGCGACGGCCTCGCAGACTCGCCGGTTCATGTCGAGCGCGCGCTGCCGCGACAGGGCGAGAGTGAAGGAGGAGTAGGAGAAGCGGTAGGTTCGCGAGGGTCGCCCCTCGGCGCTCTCCCACTCGTCGAGCAGGGAGGGAGGCGTGCGGAGCACGTGCGCCTCTGCGGGTGCCAGCGCGGCGCGGCACAGCTCGTGCAGCTCGGCCGGGCTGCGCGGCGCCCCGTCGAGCCAAAACGCATTGTCAAAGTCGAACTCGAGTCGCGAGACGCCTGCCGCAGCCTCGCGCGCG
>NW_005195720.1:0-1258 GCF_000372725.1 Emiliania huxleyi CCMP1516
CGCGCTCGTTGACCGCCCATCCTCCCACATCTCCCTCACATGTCCCCCACATCTCCCTATAATCTCCCACTCATCTCCCAGTTCTCGCGCTCGTTGCGCGCCGCTCGCTCCGCGCGCAGCGAGGCGCGGCCGCCGCCCTCCGCAGCCGCCGCCCCGGCTCCGGAACGCGCTGCTGCTGCTCCTCCTCCTCCGCCGCCGCCTCCTCCCCCCCCCGCGCCGGCCTTGTTGCAGCCGTCGCACAGCGCCGAGCTCATCTCCTCCCAGGCAGCGACACGCGAGCGGCGGCACGCGAGGTGAAACCAGCCGCCGCACGCCTGTCAAATCTCGGGTAATCTCGGGTAATCTCGGCACGCGAGGTGAAACCAGCCGCCGCAGGCCTGTCAGCAGCCGAGAGGAGCCGAGAGGAGCCGAGAGGAGCCGAGAGGGGCCGAGGTAGCCGAGAGGAGCCGAGAGGAGGCGAGAGGGGCCGAGAGGAGCCGAGAGGAGCCGAGAGGGGCCGAGAGGAGCCGAGAGGAGCCGAGAGGAGCCGAGAGGAGCCGAGAGGAGCCGAGAGGAGCCGAGAGGGGCCGAGAGGAGCCGAGAGGGGCCGAGAGGAGCCGAGAGGGGCCGAGAGGAGCCGAGAGGGGCCGAGAGGAGCCGAGAGGGGCCGAGAGGGGTCGAGAGGAGCCGAGAGGGGCCGAGAGGAGCCGAGAGGAGCCGAGAGGAGCCGAGAGGAGCCGAGAGGAGCCGAGAGGAGCCGAGAGGAGCCGAGAGGGGCCGAGAGGAGCCGAGAGGGGCCGAGAGGAGCCGAGAGGGGCCGAGAGGAGCCGAGAGGGGCCGAGAGGAGCCGAGAGGGGCCGAGAGGGGTCGAGAGGAGCCGAGAGGAGCCGAGAGGAGCCGAGAGGAGCCGAGAGGAGCCGAGAGGAGCCGAGAGCCCGAGAGGAGCCGAGAGGAGCCGAGAGGAGCCGAGAGGGGCCGAGAGGAGCCGAGAGGACCCGAGAGGAGCCGAGAGGCCGAGAGGAGCCGAGAGGAGCCGAGAGGAGCCGAGAGGGGCCGAGAGGAGCCGAGAGGATCAGTCGCCCACCACGCCAAGTCCCTCCCCGCCTCCTCGAGAGAGGGAGGGGACTCGGAGTTGAGTTTCCCGTGGATGGATCAGGCCTCCTGCCTGCTCGCCGGCTTCCTCAAGATTACGCCCATGTTCCTGATGGCCTGCGCGTGCCGCCCGCCTCTCGCCTCCTCCTCCTCCTCCCGTCAAAGCCCTCCTCCTCCTCCACCCCTC
>NW_005195719.1:0-1258 GCF_000372725.1 Emiliania huxleyi CCMP1516
GTACCTTCCGCACCGCACCAGCACAGTACACATGCCGTTCTGGCGCCCTCGGCTGGCCAGAGGACGACTCACAATGCAAATTCGGAAAGACATCACGAGGGGCCGTATAAACGGTGCCGCAGCGGCCCGGGACACTAACAGTGAGTTGCTGCCACTCGCCCGGCCTCCTCCCCCTCGGGGTCGCCCGGAAAGTGGGCTTGCGCACCGGCGCCCCCCCCAGCACGCCGACCCGAGGTGTACCCTCCGGCCACCTGGGAGGGGAGCGGAGTCCGATTTTGGCCCATTGGCTTCACCATGATGGATACGGAGGTGGCCAGCCCTTGGTTGTGCACCTGCGGCGCGAATAGGAGGTGATCTCGGCGGACGACGGCCATGCCGAGAGCGGGTGCAGCGCGGAAGAGGGTGCGCAGCGCGTCGCGGCCGCGCGCATGGGAGCCGGGGGGATGGCCGGAGGGGGCGGGACGCCTGCATGTCCTCGAAGCTCCCAGCCGCATACGCAAGCCGAGCCGCGAACGGCGGGGAGGGAGTTTTGGAGGGTCAGCCAAGGACGCGCATGGCGAGTGACAAACTAACGCAACCTCCCCTGTACCTGGTTTCTCATCGTGCACACACACACACACACACACACAAACACACACACACACACAGACAGACAGACAGACAGACAGACAGACACACACACACACACACACACACACACACACACACACACACACACACACACACACACACACACACACACACACACACACACACACACACACACACACACACACACACACACACACACACACTGGTCACTGTCCCCGCACAAACCGACAGGAATCACAACATGAGCGCCGAGCCGCGCGCGCAACAAGCACCAATAAGGAGACTCGCTTCACCGACCCGCGGCCGTCCCGGTCCCGCCTCCCCCTAGCCTCAAGTGCAGGCCCGAGGAGGCTGCCGTCGAGCTCCGCGACGGACTCGTCGCACGAGCCCCACAGGTTGCGCAGCTCGATGCGCTTTTCGACGAGCCCCTCGCGGCACAGGATTTCGTCCACCGCGCGGTAGGCGGAGTTGAGCGAGCCGACGATCCAGGCGTGGTGCACGCTCGTTGCCTCGCACGCAAAGAGCAGCCGCCCGTCCACCTCCGCGGAGATCAGGTCTGCAATCATGCTGCTGAACCTGGCCCGGCGTGAACATGGCGTATCTAAGCGCCCTGCGCGTGCTTCTCGGCCGCCCAGTCCATGACGGTCCAGCCGACCAGCTCGTCCCA
>NW_005195718.1:0-1258 GCF_000372725.1 Emiliania huxleyi CCMP1516
CCCCCAGTGAGTCGGGGTAGATTATCTTATGAGGTTGCTTCAATTAGGGAGACTCGTATTCATGCGGGGCTTTGGAAGTCAGGCTCATTGGCTGTGGTTGGCTACTGTTTTTATGTATGAATCTGTTGGACCATGTTAGGGATCGGAGGGCTCGGAGGTATTAGTAGGGGTCGGAGGGGTCGGAGGGGTCGGAGGGCTCAGAGGATCGACCCCTCCGAGCCCTAAGGGAGCCCTCTAGCCCTCCAGCCCTCCCGAGCCCTCCGAGCCCTCCGAGCCCTCTTTGGGGGGCAGTCACATAAGCCGCGACTTCGTTTTCTTTATCTTTTTGCGACCCCTCCCGGAGGGCCCTTCCGACCCCTCTCGAGCCCTCCCGCCATGAAGATCCTCCCCTGTCCGACCGTCCCTCCGAGCCCACCCGGCGTCCGGGGAGGGGGTTAGCCCTGTGGAGCCCTCCCGACGCCGATCCGACGGGGACCCCTCCAGCCCTGAGCTGTGGGCTGGCGAGCCCTCCGGTCGGAGGGGTGGAAGTGGGAGGGCTCGAAGACGGACCTCTCTCGCTCCGGGAGGGTGGAGGGGTGGAGGGTGGAGGGGTGGAGGGGTGGTTGAGCCCTCTAGCTCTATCGATATAGCCCTACCCCTCCCGCCGTTTTAGGGCCTCCCCACCCGCTATGGACCACACCCACAAAAAGAACCCTGCACAAAGATCGCACGGGCGGGGACCTGTTCCTTTTTACCCACCAATCCCAATGACGAGAACGACCAACGCACCGGCCGCCTGGCCGAAAAACGTGGGTTCGAATTCGTAGGAGGCACCTAGAGCAAAAATTGAGCCCGCTCAGGTGTGAAAAAATATAAGGGTCGACCTGGTTTCGAACTGGGGGCCTCCCGCTCGCGGGGCGGCACTCGGCGAAGAAATCCAGGGGATGCCGGCGAACGACCTATGTAGCATACCGGGGGAATTAGACAATCAGATACGCACAACCGACGCCCGAAGTGCCAAGAAGGACGTCATTAGTACGAAACCTCAGAAGGCCAAGGGCGCCGAGAGAACATTCCCCCGAGAGGACAAAAGAAAAGGCTTCGCACCCCTCCTTGCGCAGTGACCCTCGCTAAGTGTCGCCGTTATCGGGGCACGCTATCCTGCGCAGGCAGGGCAAGCGGGGGGGGACGCAGTCCCATCTCTCCTGTGTACGGGTGGGTTCTGTCTCCATTCTTGGAGGGGGGCAAAAAGATAAGAACGGGGATTTTTCTTTTTTAA
>NW_005195717.1:0-1258 GCF_000372725.1 Emiliania huxleyi CCMP1516
AGGAGCCGGCAAAGTGCTTAAGTGGATGCAGTGGACGTGCCCCCCCCCCCCCTCTCTCTCACACACACACACACAAATAACGGGCTCCAGGCCCCAATTGATGTGTGAGTGTTAGAGTTGTTTGGTATTGCTTAAATACCTCTCTCTCTCTCTCACAACCCAAAGAAAGAGCACTCCAGCTGCATAGCGATGTAGGTTCGAGATGTAGGTGAGAGGTAAGGTAGCATGTCCCGCCCACACACAAATGCACACACGCGCGCCACCGTAGTGACACAAGAGCACTTGGAGCACTTGGAGTGCAAAAGAAAGAAGGAAAGTGAAAACAGACAACCCACGGGAGGGATGGGAGGACGGCACGCCGCCACCACACAGGGATTTTAAGGAGAGGAGTGTGGTGCTAGCCGTCGCCCACCCTTGGGAGTCTGCCTCTTCCTATCTCTCTTCGCAGTCCCTCGCCGATTCTCGCTGCAACCTTCATGCCACCTCGCGGTCGTCCCACTCTCGTCGTTCTCTCTCCTGTCGCTTCCTCCTCTGTCGCGTCGCTCTCATCTGCCTCGTTCTGCGACGACGACGCCCGCCTGCCGATCCCTTGCTCTCGCGGCTTCTCCCGCCTTCCGGCGCAACTCCGCTCTCCTCGCAGCACTTGGAGCACTTGGAGTGCAGTCGGCAGCCTCACATCCAGGGCCGGGGAGCTAAGCAGCGCACCCAGCGGGCCAGATGATTGGCATCGGGTTACGGGCTAGAGAGCCCTAGCCCTGAGGGCGGCCCTCCCCGGGGGGTCGGGCTGCTCTCCCTGGTCGACGAATCGCGCCCGCATCCGTGGCCTCCCGTGTCCAAGTTGGCAGGATGCAGTTGCAGCCCATCAACAAAACTTGGGCAGCAGTTGCAAAGCTGTTTCATCCCTTATAGTTGCAGCCTCTCAGTTGCACTCTGTTGTCGCACGAGGCCGTTTTTTTTTCTCGGCGATGCCTGCAGAAGCTCTCGCGCTGGCGAGCTCGGCGATTTCTCTCTCTCGCTGTGTTCGAGGACGCCCTTTCGGGAGAGCGAGAGAGTAGGGCGGGGCGATGCTCCTCGCGCTGACTCTCGTCTCGTCACGGGGCCTCACATCGCCGACCGCTCCCGTTTTCGCATCTCCGCTCCGCTGTGCTGGGGTGCGCTGCAGTGATCCCGAGCGGAAAGCGGTGTTCTCAGAGGAGCGTTCCGAGAGTGTCAAGGCTGGCGGTATCGCCTCGCTGACGGGCACGATGGCCTCCGCGCC
>NW_005195716.1:0-1257 GCF_000372725.1 Emiliania huxleyi CCMP1516
GGATGCACGTCCTGCAGTTTGAGGTGTGCTTTCGTTCCCTCTCCTCGGTGACCAAACGACGAGCTGGAGAGCTGGCGACCGAACGCGACCCGAGGGTGGCTGGCGGCGATGGACGACCGAGCGGAGACGCAACGAATCGAGGAGCGGCTCCCGCAGGGACCCGACGAGTGGCTCGCGAGACCTCGGCTGTCGACGACTTCGCGAGGAACGATCACGCCGGTGGCAATACTGCAGCCACTGTCCGCGCCGGTCGGCGACGTGGTGATGTACACCGGGCCGTTGCAGCCGATGGGTCAGCTCCACGGGACCGGCAGGGAGTTCGGTGGCGGGACACAACCGTTGCCTGCATGCGTTGTTCGGGAGGCCGGCGAAGGCGCGATCACACAAGATGAGCGCAGAGGCGACGTCGGGCCGACGCGAGCAAACAAGACGAGGCGGATGGATCGGCGCCTCACTCACTGGCAGTGCATCTACTGCCGGCGCGAGACGCGGAACGATGCACGGGCGACGAGGTGCTGGAACTGCGATGGCGAGAAGGAGCAGCTGCTCGTCCGAATTCCGACGTTTTTCATAATTCTCACCCTACTATACTACAAGTACGGCCCCCTGGTCGGCGGGCGCCAGCAGCGCTACGCGCGATTCATGGCTTGGTACTACACTGATCGGCCCGGGACTACACTCCTCTGCTGCAAGGGCGCGCCGTGCATCCGGCCGCTCGCCCAGACCGTGTACTGGTCGCGCTACGCTCACGGAGATGTAATTTGAGGTGCTCACAGGTTGGCAATCAAAAGTGACTGTGCTGCTTGTGACATTTTGCTTGTGTCTAGACTCTAGTGTGTCCACATGCCCAGAGGAGGGGCGACTGCTTGGTAACATATGTGTTCACATCTATCACAACAACAACAACAACAACATGTACATGTACATGTGCATGCACATGTCTTTACGCCCGTCGATCCGCATGCACATGCACATGCCATGCACGTGCACATGGACGCCTAGACCAAGGTGCAGACCGCACGATCCCCGCTCCTCCTCCTCTCCACCCCCAGGCCGGCCTCCAGCGTGGACCGTGGTGACTCGCGAATCGTGCACGCCGAAGAAAGAAAGAAAAAAGCGGTGAGGAGGGGAGGACGGCACGCCGCCACCACACAGGGATTTTAAGGAGAGGAGTGTCTTACTAGCCGTCGACCGCATAATTCTTTTGACCGCGCAAGATGTAAAGGGTGGCTATATACGAGCGTCACTTTGTACCCA
>NW_005195715.1:0-1257 GCF_000372725.1 Emiliania huxleyi CCMP1516
GCCGGCGACACGCGAGCGGTGTTCCTGGCAGCGCGCGCCAGCTGTGGGGCTGCAACAAACTCGAGACACGCTTTTTGGGACATTTTCGACGCTTTTGTCCCATACACTGTCGCAGAAGATCTCGAGGCGCGATCCGGTGGACAGGACAGTGTGGCCGTCGAGCGCCGCCCTGGCATCCTCGCGCTGTCGCTTCCGCCGCTTCGCCTTCGTCTCCTTGCTGCGCAGCAGGGTGTAGTTCGGGCCCACCTCCGCCACGCTGTCCAGCAGCTGGGCGGCGCTCGCCATCTCGACCGCGTCGTCCTCCGGCGGAAGCTCCGCGTCGCCCGCGGCCGCTTCCCGAGCGCGCTCGTCGCGCATCCGCTCGTGGTGGGCCTGCCGACGCGCCACGCCGGCGCCCGTGTGCCTCGCCGCCGCGTCCGGTGACGGCATCGGTCGCTGCCACAGGTCGTCCCACAGGTCGTACCAACAGGTCGTCCCAAAGGGGACGCATCCAAACCGCCGCATTTCGCCCGCCGAAAAGTCTCCCACTCGCTCTGCCCCAATCTCGAACCAATCTCGAGTCGTCTCACTAGTTACATACATACTCGCACAACATGCCAAGTACACAGTAGACAGTACGCACACAGACCGACACAGAGATTGAGAGAATATTGTTATTGCTTATTGAAAAAACGAGAGACAACGATTGTGGGGGGCGCGCCCGCCCAGACAACGCGAAGGAACACACAAGATATACCTTATCTAAGCCTTTATGGGAGCGGCCATACGGCTTGAACAGGTGTTCGGCTGTCACCGCTGTTTTTCGTGTGTGTATGCGCACTGCGCACAGCCTGCACTGCGCACAGCAGCGGCCTCCCCAGTCCCCTGCCCCTCTCGCTTATCGGTCTCTCGGTTGTGCACCTCGGGGTACCGGATACTGTGTACAAAGATGAGCCAAACGGCACCCCGCCAGCGCGTCATACCGCGGCACGGCGGCGCAAATTCATGAGGTCGACGAATTCCTCGAAGTCGATGGAGCCGCTGCCGTCTGCGTCTGCGAGAGCAATCATCTGCTCGATGGCTTGGTCGTCAGTGCTCGTCTTAATGGCGCGGATCGCCGAGCGCAGCTCGTCGAGGTCGATGTCGCCGCTCTGGTCGGCATCGATGACGTCAAAAGCAGCTCGCAGCTCTTCCTCGCTGTACGACCGCGAGGGGCGGCGGGTGCTACCGTCGACGGATTGGATCCACGCATTGAGCATCTCAG
Organism: Emiliania huxleyi CCMP1516; assembly: GCF_000372725.1. Lineage (NCBI taxonomy): Eukaryota > Haptophyta > Isochrysidales > Noelaerhabdaceae > Emiliania > Emiliania huxleyi. The sequence continues at coordinate 1,244 of NW_005195715.1, forward strand.
ATCGCTTGATCCAT
>NW_005195714.1:0-16021 GCF_000372725.1 Emiliania huxleyi CCMP1516
GGGTCCGCCCCGAGCCTGGCGGCGACACGGGGCTAATCGGCCACAAGATACGGCGGCGCGCCTGCTGGAGGAAGTTTGCAGCTAGCGTGTTGAGGGGAACTCCGTCCGTTGCCGATTCCGTTGTGGATGGCGAGGGCCTTGTAGGTCGTCTGGCACCAGACACGCGCGGCCGGCGCGAGCTGGGAGGGCGTGACGCGCCAAGCTGGCTGTCCGACTCCGATTTCCGCTCACCGCCACGATCTCGCATCGTCAGGCTTTGTAGACAGACGACCTGCGACTAACGACCTGCTGCGATGCAATATCAGGAACCGCCGCCGATCATTCCGGGGAGATTGCCCGAGTCGGTTACGTGCAATATGACCGTAACTTTGTTCCAATCGGCCGGCAGCGCCGTAACAGAACCGGCAAGTGCCGCGGCGCCTCTACATGTTCGCTCTGCGGACTTCTCTTGAATTTTTCTGAGTGAGGTTTCAAGGCGAAAGAAGAACAGCAAAATCTCCTATCAAAGAGCGCCGGCCGCTAGCTACGCAACAACAAAGCATAGGCGTCGCCGCTTGTGCAGCCGCAACGAAGGCGCGGCAGGCTCCGGCTCCGGCGTTCGGCCCTAGGTTCGGGGAGAGAGTTTTGTTTTGTTTAGGTTCGGCAGCGAGTCGCCTTCCGATTCCAGTGTTTGTTAAAAAAAAGAGAAGAGCCATTCACCTCCAAGTGCTCCATTCATAGAAAGCCAGGCTCGGACTGGACAGGAAAGCCAGGTTTTTCTTTCATGTGCCGGTGTGTGCCAAAGCTGCCGAGCCCAAATCACTGTGAGAGTCGTGATCTTGTTGGTTAATAAAAAATCTCTCTCCCAATCTGCACCATAAAATGAATAAAACGGACGCATCAAACAAAGGGGTGGGAGAAAGAAGAAGGACAGGGTCCCCACCTGCACGAGCAGGATCTTGTAAGGACGATCAGGGACACAGGGGAACGGGAGCGGGGTGCCAGTCTAAGAAAGAAAGAAAGAAAAACTGGTTGGGTAGTAGTCTAAGTTCTGAGCCTCGAGGCTGAACGGGTCTAAGTGTGGCTAGCCACGCTGGAGTGCTTGCGCGGTCTAAGATCAGCGGGAGCCTCTTACATCGGCTAAGTCGGCCGTGGCACGGCCTGGGGCCAGGAGGCTCCTCCACCGTGATCAACGATACGGCGCAGCCCCCAAATTTTCTTCGCCTGCGGTGGGCTATCGATCCTCTTCATGCTTAGCAATCGCCGCCTCAGCATCCTCCTCTTCCGACTTTCGTTGCTGCTCCTTCATTCTTGAGCGACGTCTAGCCAAACAGTTCTCACATGACACGAAGCTCCTCAAGCTTAATCAAACGTGTGACGGTGAAGGCGTGAAGCCTGTGTGTGCTGGTCCTCTTTGAACGATCCGCGCGTGAGGTAGCATAGGGCCTTGTTGGCAGCAGCCAGCTTGTTGCGCTGCTTCGTTGCGATGAGCTGATTGGGATCGCAGAAGTGCATGCCAAGCACCGCCACGATCTTGAAGCAGAACACATCGCAACCGCATCGTCCGCACTGCCATCGGCATGCCGCGCCCGCCGCTTCGCCGCAGCCGCACATGGTACGGTGCGCGTACTTGAGCAGGCGTTGCGCGCCGTGAGTAGCGCACTGGCCCTGGGAGAAGGCGATATGGCGTCGTGCGCGGCATACGTTGGTCGGACGCGTCCAGGTATTTCGGGTAAACCTGGAGGCTTTTCAGGTATACCCGGGTTTTGCCCGGAGTGGCCTTATGTCGTCTAAGTTCATGGCCCCCGACCATACAGCGTCTAAGTCTGAGCCCGGCTCGGTGCGGGGGCTAAGTTGAGCGCTCGCTCGCTGCAGAGGCTAAGTGTAGAGCGACCCTCTAGCCCTACTACCCAACCATTAAAGAAAACAGACCAAACGAGGGATAGGGGAGGAGGACAGGGTCCCCACCTGCACGAGCAGCATTTTGGAAGGACAATCAGGGGCACAGGTGGGGCTCTCCTGCTCCTGACAAGGCTCAAGGGACGCGACAGGCTCGCAGCGCGGTGCACGGTGGACTCCCACATCCACTGGCGGTCTCATCTCAGTCTAGCGACCTGCCTCCAGCTTCTCGCTGGCAGTCTCTCGCTACCACAGGCACACTGACACAGGGTTCCAGTCTAAAAAGAAAGAAAGAAAACGGACAACTCAAGGGTGCCAGTCTGTACCAGTACCCTACCTTGGGTGGGCTGGGTGGGTTCTTTCTTTCTTTCTGCACCAGCAGGGCTGGCATAGTCTTTGGGCGCTGGGCTGCTCGCAGGCTGCTCGGGGTGAGCGCCGCCATCGAATGTCATCTCCTCCGGACACGCCTGCTCAAGCAAACGCCGACGCTGAGCTTGCTAACGCCTCTGACTCCGCCGACGGTGGTGACGGCGGCGGCGGCGAAGGCGGCGGCGGTGAGGGCGGTGGCGACGACACCTTTGAGGGATTGTTGCGATCTCTGCGCAGCACGGAGCCTGGTGTCCGCATCCCGGCTCAGCGGCAGCTGCGGTCGATGCGACTCTGTGATCCTGAGCAGGTGGCCACGGTGGTGGACGTGTGGCGGCACAGTGCCAGCGAACACGTGCGTGCGGACGCCGGGGATGTCCTCCTCGCGGTGAACCCGCTCCTCTTGGCGCCGCACGTCGACCCGGTGATTGACGGCCTCGCGGACTGCAACTCGTTCGCGCGGCTGGCGGCCGTCGCTATGCTTCAAAAACTGCTCGGCCACGGAGTCCTCACGCCCGAGGTGCTGAGGCAGCACGACGAGCAGCTCATGGGCTCCTTGCGGTCGGAGCACTGCGACGACGTCGTGCGCGATCTGGTGGGCAACGAGCTCATGACCGTCGCCTTCGAGCCGGGCGGCCTCGGCGCTGTCGGCGCTCAGGAGAACTACCAGGCCGCAGCCGGAGGCAGCAGCAGCGGCAGTGGCGGCGGCGGCAGCAGCAGCGGCAGTGGCGGCGGCGGCAGCAGCAGCGGCAGTGGCGGCGGCGGCAGCAGCAGCGGCAGTGGCGGCGGCGGCAGCAGCAGCGGCAGTGGCGGCGGCGGCAGCAGCGACTCTTCGGTCGAGCAGCTGCGCGCGATCCTGGGCTCGGCCGTGCCTCGCAAGCTGCTGCTCTCTCTTCTCTCCGAGAGCCGGGGCGACCTCAACGTGGCCGCGAACCGGTACTTCGGCCTGCAGCAGCGTGAGGGCGACGGGGCGCAAGAGGTGGCGCTCGGCCTGCTTGACGGGACCTTGCCGCAGCACCCGCTGGCCATGCACGTCGCGTCGGGGGCCGTCGCAGAGGGGAACCTCGACGGCACGCTGCCGCACCACCCGCTGGCGATGAGAGTCATGTCCGGCACAGTGGCACCCGCCGTGGCGGAGGGACGGCTTGACGGCACGCTGCCGGAGGACCCGCGCAACGTGCGCCTCCTCGACGGCACGTGAGGACACCCTCGCGCGACGGCGGCGCCAGCACCGGCCAGCCGCTCCCGTGCTGACAGAGAGCAGGGTGTTGTGCCACCCGTCCGACTATGCGTATGCCTCTCTTCACGCGGCCGAGAGCATGTGCTATCTTGCGATTCGCGCGGTTTCTCGGGCCGGCACGGGGGGCGGCGGGGGGGGGAGCGTGGGGGAGGCGGAGGGATAACAGCAGGGGCGCAGGAGGGGGGGGGGGGCTGGACCTGTGTCTATAGATTATTCATTGCAGTGTGAGTGCGTGTGCGTGTCTCGTCCGCCCGGTGTGGGTGTGGGTGACCTCTCCGACTCCACCTCACCACTCAGCGGCGCTACACGCGCTAATAAGTAATTTCCGACAGCACGCGAGAACGACACACACATCTGACGACACGGTGAGAGCTAAACCGGACTCTCGCTCACACACCGCACGGTCCACGGAGGGCCGCGGGTGCGGGGCTTGCGCCCCACGCCCCACGCGCTAGCTAAAGGCGTCCGCGCGACGAGGTATAGTCACACACAGCTCTATCAAAGGGCAATCAGCTGGCGGCGACACGCTCGGACGCCCTCTTCCACGGCGCCGCGCGGATCCAGACGTTGATCGCCACCTTTGCGCCGGTGAAGCTGTTTGTGGGCGGGGAGCCGCCGTGGAGTGTGCGCGGGTCTACGTCGCCGTTCGGGAGGCAGTCGTTGAAGACGACGGCGGAGGAGGCGGCGGGCGAGACGGAGAGCTGCAGCTTGGGGAAGGTGGTGTGCCCATTGTACTCGTCCGCCACGTCCGTGAGGTAGATGAGCATTGTCACGTGCCGGTAGCCGTTCGACGCATTCTCCTCGTAGTCGCACGCCTGAGGAGGCCTCGCCAACATCGGAGTGAGGAGGGTCACCTCGGGCAGTCTCGGGCAATCTCGGGCAATCTCGGGTACTCTCGGGTACTCTCGGGTAATCTCGCCTCGCCAAAGTCGAAGTGCGGCTCGTACTTTTGGCCCTCGACGTACCGCACCAGCTGCAGCGGCTCGATGTGCTCCTCGGGGTAGCCCGTCAGCAGCGAGGCGCGCGCGGTGACCGCCGCAACCACCGGGTCCTCCTGCGGCGAAGCAACTCGGCCTGCTCGCGGACGTGTTTGGGAAGCGTACGGGAGGCGTCTGGGAAGTGTCCGAGAAGGGTCTGGGAGGTGTCTGGCTCCCTCGGCAGCATCGCGGTGGTGGAGGTGCGGATCGACTCGGTCCGCCCGCCGGCGAGGGAACGGTGCATCCGCGGCATCCTACGAGAGAGGACGGAGCCGCCTCAGCCTCGGCGGGCGTGCGGCGCAGCCAGCCGGCCGGCGGCCTCGCCCGATCTTGATGATGTGCGCCGCTTCGTCGGGCGACACGACGCCGCCGACAAGCCGCACCTGCAGGGGGAGGGCCTCGCGGTCTCCCTCCCCCTCCGCCCTCCGCCCCGCGAGACGCCCGACGCTCTCGCCCGGCCGCCCGCGCCTTTGGCTCCAGGGCGAGAGGAAGCACCGTCATCTCCACCCCTCCGTCCGGCAGCCGCAGCCTAAAGTCGGACCCGTCGCCCCCTCGGTGACGCGTGCCGGCCCTCTCCCCGCCCGCCTGCCCCGCCCCGCGCCTCTCTCGCTCCGCCTCCGACAGCCGCACCGCCCGCCGCACCCCCGCGCGCGGCGTCGTCGAGCGGAGCGCACGGCAGCGCGCCTCGGCCGCCCTGCGCCAGCGCTGCAGCAGCGCGGCGCGGGGCGCGGCGCAAGTTGCGGCGGGCGGCTCGTCGAACGGTGTCGCCTTCCAGCACGGCAGCTGCTGCCCGCCGGAGCGGGCGCCGCCCGCCGCCTCCAGCCGCCGCGCCGCCAGAGACGCGTTCCCCGCGCCCGCCGCGCCAGGGAGGAGCGCAGCCACGTAGGCCTCCTCCCCCGACCGGCCCTTGGCAAAGCCGAGCGGGCCGACGTCCTCGTCGATGCGGCCGTAGCGGCGCGTCCGCACGGTCAGCCGGTCGCGGTAGCGGCGCAGCACGCCAGCCAGGTCGCTCCTCGCGCAAGAGAGGTAGCACCGCTTCAGCTCTAGCCCGGCGCACCCGCGCGAGCCGACCCGCACCGCGCAGTCGGCGTCGAGGTCGGTCAGCTCACGGCAGCGCAGCGCCTTGCGACACTCCTCCGGGTCCGCCTCGCTGGAGCAGATGGCCCAGCCCTCGCACGAGCCGGCGCATCGCTGGGCGAGCGCGCTCTTCTTGCACGTGGCCTCGTTCGCCTCGTCGATGCAGCCCGGCGACTCGTCGAGCGCCGCCTCGTGGACGGCGGCGCGCTGCGCGGCGCAGTTTTTCGGGCACGACGAGAGCATGAACTTTGGGTTGCGCGTGCACTCACCCTGCGACGACCAGCCGGCGCACTGCTCCATCTCGCCGTGCTGGTCCAGCGTTGGCGCAGCCGTCGCACACGCCTTGGCACAGTGCTGCTCCATGAACATCGGGTTGCTCTTGCACTCGCCGCTCCGCGCCCAGCCCTCGCAGTCAAAGGACGGATCGCCGCGGCAGGCGGAGACGAGGAGGAGGAGGGGCGAGGGGCGCAGCGGCAGGCGCGAGAGACGCAGCATCGCAAAGTCTTATCCAGCAGGCGGCTTTTCAGCGCGAACAACCATGCACATGAAAAGAAATTTGACGTGCTTTCTTTTCCCTTGAACATATAGTGTGGTGGGGGCGTGCCGTCCTCCCATGCATCCGTGGGCCTCCGTGCTTTCTTTCTTTGAACATATAGCCGGCAACACAAGTGTGCATGCGCGCCGCCACCATCCTCGCCTTTCTGCACGGCGTCTCTCTGGGCGTGCTCTGGGAGTGCGCCTCGATGGCGGTCCTCATCGCCGCCTCGATCGTCGAGTACAGCCTCGGCACCCTCTCGATGGCGGTGGTGTTTGTGGGCATCGCCTGCGGCGCGTTCGCCTGCGCGCGGCAGGCGCAGCTCGCCCGGCCGCTGCTGAGCATCCTCGCCTTCCGGCTGAGCGCCCAGTGCGCGATGACGTTTGGCACCGGATCGGTGCTCCTAGCGACGCTCCTGCACGACACGCCGGCCTGCACCTCGTCGACGATCCGTTCGAGCGCGTGGCGGGCGCCGCTCGTGCCGCTGCTGCGCGGCGTGCTGCCGCCGCGCCTGCTGCGCCGCATCTTCGGCGTCGTGCCGCCGCGCGCGCCTCCCTTCCTCCGCCTGCTCGCCGCGGTGCTCTCCCACGAGTGGCTCGGCTGGGTCCCTTCCCTCGGGCTGCCGTCGGCGCGGCCAGTAGCACTAGCAAGCAGCTCTTCTGTCGCCCCTCCCCTCGGCCCGCCCTCGGCGTGGCGCGCCGCCCAACCCGCGCCTCCCTCTGCCTCTGTGCCACCCAACCCCGCCCACCCCGCCGACACCCTCGCCGCAGGCGTTTGCTCTGCCCGGCACCATCTCCTTCCGCCCCTCGCCACACATGCGCGGAGGCAGCCTCGCCACCGGCGGCGGCGGAGGCGAGGGCGGCTGGCTCGCCGTGCGCGAGCTCGCCGGCGTGTACACGTACGGCTGCTACGACAGCGTCCACGCCGACCGCGCGTACATCTTCCGTTACAAGGTGCAGCACACACACCATGCTCTCTGCGCTCGGCTCGCACGTCCCGTCGATGCCTCCCACCCTGACCCGGACGCCAGCCTCCCGCCCCCAGCCCTGCTCCCTCCCACCCACGCCCGCTCGCCCGCGCCAGGCCTTTTGGATCCGCCCCGCCGCCGCCGACCTGCTGCACACCTCTGGCTCCCTCCTGCTCAAGATGGTCCTGATGCGGCACCGCGCACGCCGCCCCGAGGCGTGAACAGCGTCTCTTCACAGGATCAGCTGTGAACAGGTCCTGATGCACGCGTACGCCGCCCTCTTCATGCTCCTCGCGCAGCCTAACCACAGGGACGCCTTCGCCGCCGAGCTGCGCCGCCGCGTCGACCGCGTACGGCGGAGGGTGGCGCCCCGTCCGCCCGTCCGCCGCATCGCGATCGAGCCCGGCGACGTCTGCGCCTTTTGCCACGAGGAGCTGCTGCAGCCTCCGCCACGCGAGATCTCTGCCGAGGTCCACTCGCACCGCGGCACCAGCACACCGGGGCTGGTGCACCGAGCCGCGGCGGCGGCGGCCACGTCTGCTGAGGCGGTACTGGCGGCCGCCGTGAGCCTCGCGCTGCGGCGGCGGTGGGCGGCACCTCCGCCGGCCGGAGGAGGGGGCGAGCCGGGAGGAGGGTGCGAGCATTGCGTGTACTGCCGCTGGGGCTGCGGCCGCGCCGTGCACCGCGATTGCGCGGCGCGGTGGGGGCGAGACGCGTGCGTCTTTTGCTGGGCGCCGATGAGCTGACCCTCGCGCGATTTTCGGCTGTGGCGGCCGCAGCAGCGACTGGCGCTCAGGGCGTGGTGAGGGGTGGAGCGAGCCCGTGCGCATGATCCGTCTCGTTCTCGCCTATGATGTGCGAGTGACGAGTGTGTGTGTGTGTGTGTGTGTGTCGTGTGTCTTGGGCGTGTCGCGTGTGCTGTGTGCATTTTTCAGAGAGCAGCTTATCGCGAGGCCCGGGCGCTTCCACCCTTCCCCCTTCCGCGCTGGTTCGGTACATGGGTTGTTGCACGAGTATATGGGCCACGATGTCTCAAACCTATGAGGGGTTTTGACTTCTACCGGCTCCTGACGCTATCCCTGGCAGCTCTAATGGCCAGGGTCAGTAGTGTTGTGATAGATGGTGCCCATACTAGCGCAGGAGCTGCCACACTCGCCCGGACCGTCCCCTTCTGGGGCCGGTTCCGCAGCCCGCGAGAGCCGACAGCGGGGCCGTGCCGCAGGTGCCTACTGCCGAGTGCCACAAACACTGCGCCGTCCCGCCATCACCTACAGGCTGTCTTGTGGGATGGTTGGGATGTCCAAACGCCACCATCTTGGCTCTTGCGACCTCAAACCCTCGAGCTGTATGGGTGGTCCTGACGTCGACAGACGCCCGAGGACCATGGTGAAGCTGAGCCGGAACGCGTCGACAGGTCTCGCCTGAGCCCGTGGCGGTCGCCGGCTGAGTCGCCGTGCACGAGCCGGTACCTCAGGCGTCACCTCCGCAGCCTCAGGTCTCAAACTCCACCACCTCCGCCAGGACGCCGTCGGTGGCACGTTCGGCGGCGAGTTTGTTGCAGCCCCACAGCGAGCACGGCGTCGAGCCTATTCGGTCTGGTCGGTTCGCGGCACTCACTGGGTGCCAGGGAGTGCCGCCGACACGCGAGCGGTGCTTCCTGGCAGCGCGCGCCGGCTGTGGGGCTGCAACAAACTCGAGACACGCTTTTTGGGACATTTTCGACGCTTTTGGCCCATATACTCGTGCAACAACCCACATCTACCTACTACCAACTACCAACGGCTGGGCTCTAGCGTCGTGTTTTGATCTCTCGGGGAGTGTGGGCGCCCGCCCGCCGCCTCTGGAGGGGGGTCGGCGGCACCCGCGCTTCTTGTCGGAGTGGAACCTGTCGAAGAGCTGTCCAAGCCGCTCGCAGGAGCTGTGCTGCCACCTGCCAGGAGGTGTCAGTAGGCTGAAGCACCCGACCAGAAGCAGCATTCCGATGCTGTGAGCAGGTGGTGGTGTGGCTCCACGTGTTTGGCTTTTGGTGACGGCCGCCGGAGAGGTTGACCTTGACGGGCGCGAAATAAATAAAAACGGACACCTCCCTACTGAAGAGTCTACTGTGAGATGGAGGGTAACGAAAAAGGAACGGACAGGTCGCCCGCCCTTGACGGGCGCGAAATCGCCCTCGTGTTTTTTTACTTGGCTCCACGTCACATAACGCGCGCTCTCGAGAACACCTCCACGCGACGAGGCGGCGCGGGAGCCGTCTATAGAAGTGGTTACCGTACGATATGAGAACACATTTCAGTCGGCGCATCGGCCCTCGGGGTGGGCGGCCCCCCGGCCGCCGCCCTCGCCCTCGTACCCGCCCTCCAGCGCAAGCAGCGTCCCCATCAGCGTCATGATTCTGTCGAGGTCCCCGCTCGCCTCCGCCTCTGCCATCTCCGCCTTGAGCTGCGCGATCTTGCGGCTCGGCCGGTTCATCATACCGATCCCGTCCTCGTCGTAGTCCTCCTCCTCCTCCTCCTCCCCTCTCCCCTCGTCGCCCTCCGCCCCCGTCATCGTCGGCGGAGGCGCGCGGGCGCCAGCTGCCGCCTTCGCCTCCCACGTCTTGAGGTGCGTGTCCGGCTTGGCGGTGGCGGCTCGCCGGTCGTCGACGGCGCGGTCCGGCTCGCAGCCGTTCAGAGGGCGCGAGCAGACGAGCGCAAAATGGCGGCCGGTGGCGGCGGCGAGCCGGATGCGCCCAAAGCCCACCTCGGCGAGCGCCGCCGCCGGCCCGCCTCCCGGCACCCCCTCGGCGGTCTGCCAGTCCGCGTAGGCGTCGAGGTACGGCTCGGTGGAGCGGATGAGCGAGAAGAGGAGCGGGTTGGAGCGCAGCTTCGAGAAGCCCTCCTGGCGCGCAACGTACGGGGCGCCTGAGCCTCCTCGGCCCTCCCTCATGGCGCGGCGGCGGGCGCGGCGGCGGGGCGCAGGGGCGGGCGCGCGCCGTGGCGAAGTCCATCTCTGTGACCCAGAGCTGTCCGCCCGGGCGGAGGATGCGGTGCGCCTCGGCGAAGATGTCTCCCGCAGCGGCGGGCGGCAGCTCGTGCATCACGAGGGACAACTGCACCACGTCCACCGAGCAGGCGGCCAGGCCGGTGGCTGCGGCGTCGGCGTGCAGGAGCGAGATGCGGCCGTCAGGCTCGAGGGGCTGCACCCACCGACGGCGCTCCTCCTCCTCTAGCTCCAGCAGCCGCCGGCCGACGGCGAGGAAGTGAGGCGACAGGTCGACGCCGACGACCGAGCCCGCCTGCGGGTGCGCCGCGGCCAGCCGGCGAGTCGAGATGCCAGAGCCGCAGCCGAGGTCGACGAGGGAGCCGCCGGCCGGACACTCCGCGCCGAGCGAGGCGAGCGCCTCGTCAAAGGCGCCGCGGAAGGCCTGATCGGGCGGCGCGAGCGGTGAGATGGATCAGGCGACGGGTGAGATGAATCGGGCGGCGCGAGCGGTGTGGATAAAGGGGCGGCGGCGGGCGCCTCCTCGCCACGCTCTCCAAACTCAGGAAAGTTGCGCGCTCCGACGGCGCGCGATGCGATCTCGCCCTCCCACGCGGCGTCCCAGCACAGGTTGCCCTGCTCGTAGGCGTGAAAAGGCCTCCGGTAGTACTCTGGGATCGCCACAGCCGAATCGTCCTCGCTGAGACGCCAAGGGCCGCGCGCCTTGATCCAGTCGAGCGCGTCGCGCCAAGGCACGCCGTTCCGTTCAGCGGTCTCTACCATCGTGCGCTGTGCCTGCGGCACGAGAACCGCCTTGTACAGCGGCGAGCTCAGGGCCGCATCGAGCAGCGCCCGGCCGATGTCGATCCCACCGCCTCGCATCGCCAAGCCACGAGAGCGCGGCGGCGGCGGCCTGAGCAGGCTCTGCAGCGTGACGAGGAGGGCGAGCATGCCGGCGCTATCGACTCCCGGATAAAGAATTTCGAGTACGGGCGTGCCGTCCCTCCCATCCTGCGTCGCCCATCTCTCCCTGGATGATGACTGCTCTATTTATTTATGTCTCCCATCCCGCCTGGGCGTTTTATTTCTTTTTTCATCGAGCCGCTTTTCACCACGTTGGGGCCGCTCGTTAGTATATATTCACAGTCCCCGGGGTGGTTACGCGCAGTGTCCAACGCTGCGCTGCTCCCCAATGCGCGCACGAGAGGCGAGACGCCCCCGGGCGCCGCCGTCAGGCGGGTTGTAGCGAGGCCTTCTCGTCGTCCTCGTCGTCCGCCTCCGCCTCGCTGCACTTCACCGGCGTGGGCCTGCTCGCCAGGTTGGAGCGCGCGCGTGCGTACGCCGCCCCTCCGAGCAGCGACGTGCCGCAGCCGACGACCGCCTGCCACGAGGATGCCTCGTGCAGCACGGCGATGCCAAAGGCGACGACGACGAACTTGTTGAGGTTGGCGAGGACCATGAAGGTGGTCGCGGTCACGTACGCCTGCGCGTTGATGCCCGCCCACGAGATTGCGACGGCGTTGACGCACGAGGCGAGCAGCAGCATCCCGTCCGCAGTGGACAGGCGGGCGAGGAGCCGCCACTGCGGCACCTCGCCGGTGCAATAGACGAGCACCGACATGGGGAGGAGGGAGACGACGTTGTTGAGCAGCATCAGCCCCGTCTTGTTGATGTCCACCGGCTCCACCGCAATCATCCTCCGCTGGAGCAGCCTCTCGAGCACGCCCGCCGTCATGTTGAACGCCATCCACGCCACGCCGGTGGGCGAGAAGGCGACGTCGTTGGAGACGTAGAGCCCGACGCCGCCGAGGATGAGCAGCAGCGAGAGGATGGTCGCGCCGTCCACCTCTATCCGCTCGCCCGTGATGACCCCCTCGATGGCCATCGAGACGAGCGGCGCCACGTTGCGGAGCACGACAATAGCGCCCATCGACGAGTGGCGCAGCGCGAGCATGCTGGACGTGAGCATGGCGGTGAAGAGCCACGGCACCGTCACGCTCCACCGAATCACGTGCCTGCACGCACCGGCCGCAGGCCTGTCACACGAGGCGCGGCGAGGGCCGGCCGCCGCCGGGAAGCGGGCACTGGAGCGAGCCAAAGTGCAACCCGCATGGCGCGACGCAGAGAATGCCGGCGGTGAAGGCCATCTGGATCATCACGACCGTGATCGGCAGATGCACCGCGCGTAGCACCTGCGGCGAGACGCGGGGTGGCGTTATCGCGTGCGTGCGTCTCGCGTGGCGTCGTGCGCGGGCCAGGCGGCGGCGCCATCTTGTTGATAATCATCATCCCGGCGGAGCAAGCCATGAAGAATACGCACGACAGCACCAGCGCCGCGGCGGCGGTGGCTCGCGCCATGGTGGATGCCACGAGGGCTAGCACGGAGGGCGCCACGGAGCGCCACGGAGGAAGCGGTGTTCGCTGGACCGGCACCCGCGCAAAGTTCTCGTGCCAACGCTTCCGGGGTCGTGCGAAAAAGAATGTACGTCGCCTTTATATGACAGGAGAAAAGCCGCCGCCCCTGCCACCCCTGTGTCAGTGTGCCTGTGGTAGGAGAGACTGCCAGCGACAAGCTGGAGGCAGGTCGCTAGACTGAGATGAGACCGCCAGTGGATGTGGGAGTCCACCGCGCACCGCGCTGCGAGCCTGTCGTGTCCCTTGTCAGGAGCAGGAGAGCCCCACCTGTCCCCCTGATCGTCCTTCCAAAATCCTGCTCATGCAGGTGGGGACCCTGTCCTCGTCCCATCCCTCGTTTGGCGTGTCTGTTTTCTTTCTTTCTTTCTTTAAAAGACGAGCATGAAGGTCGCTGCAAGAATTGGTGATAAACTGCGGAGAGAGATAGGAAGTGGTAGACGCCCGAGGGTGGGCGACGGCTAACACCACACTTCTCCCCTAAAATCCCTGTGTGGTGGCGGCGTACCGTCCTCCCATCCCTCCCTTGGGTTGCCTGTTTTCTTTCTTTCTTTAAAAGACGAGCACTTGTTGTGTGTTGTGTGTTGTGGTGGTGTGCGGTGTGCGGGGTGTGTGTGTGTGTTGTGCGTTGTGTTGCGTGTTGTGCGGCGGGCGGTGTTGTGCGATGGGCGGCAGCGGGTGAGTGAGGGCGGCTATTCTCCCCCGAGGCAGGCAAGGATACGCAGTCCCTCGTGTCGCGCGTGTAAGTCCCGGTTGCCGTGCGCGCCAGCGCGTGTGGCCGCGTACCTTAGCTAAGATACGCGCGCACGGGCGTGGGTGGGTAAAAACGGGTCACTTTGCGGGGTTTGCCGCCTGTGCACTTGGGCCCCGGAGCGTGAGAGCGGAACTTTAGTTTCCATGGTGGCTCTCGCAGCCTAGACGATGCCGCCCCCGGCACCGACGCCGCTGCGCCAGCCCGGACGTCGAGCGCTGGGAGAGCGACGAGGACTCGGAGGACTCGGGAGACGAGCGCGAGGGGGATGAGCACGAGGTGGCGCTGAGCGAGGCGGCCATCCTACGGCTGATGGCGTGAGCTGCCCCTCCCCCCCCCCCACCACTGCTAGGTCCGACGGACGCCCTGCGCCTGCTTCCACCCCCCGCCGCCGAGACTCATGGCGGCGTCTCGAGAGAGCCGCCGCGCGGGGCGCGGCGCGGTCGCCGCTCCGGCGTAGAGGGCCGGGCGCAGATCTCCGGAGCCGGAGCCGGGGGGCCGCCCGTGGGGCGAGGGGAGGGCGTAGGGGCGCGGCGGGGCCCGCCCAGCGGTGAATCCGGAGGGGCCGTGGCGGGGGCGTCCCGCGTCCCGGTCCTGTGCACCGAGGAGGGGCGGCGGGGTGTGGTGCGGCGAGGTTGGTGTGCCGTCCGCCCCGCCCCCGGCCGTCCCGGAGCGTCTCCCGGCTCCGCGGGGCCCGCGAGCGGGCGTGGCGTGAGTCCGTGAGAAGAGCGTCGCCCCGCGTTGCGAGCAAGTAACTACACACAAATACGCGTGTACCCAGCCTGAGTCCAAATACACAAATTACAGACTTCAATCCCAGCATCTGGGGACTGGGCTAGATAGAGAGACGAGACGCGGCCGGTTTAGATTAGAATAAGTAAATAAAACGGACACACCAAACAAGGGGTGGGAGAAGGACAGGGTCCCCACCTGCGCGAGCAGGATCTTGGAAGGACGATCAGGGACACAGGGATTAGATAGCCACGCGCTGTTTCTTTTTTGGAAGGCGCTGCCGCCCTGTCGCTGCCGCTCGCGCATCCCGGCGCGCGCCCTTTCCCCGTCCCCCCTCCCCCACCTTTCGCGCGCGCGCAGCCGCCCTGTGCGCCGCGTCCGCTTCCTTGCGCGAGGCAAATTCCGGCCGCCTGGCTGCTTTGAACCCGCGCCTGCCGCGCGCCGCTTCGTCAGGCGCTCTGCGACGATGCCGCTGGCGGATCGCAAGGAGAGTGGGCCGCGGTATCGGAATCAGCTGGACAAGGACGATGCCCGGCGCGGTCGTGAGGAGACCACCATCTCCATCCGGAAGGACAAGCGCAACGAGCAGCTGCAGAAGAAGCGCTTTGGCGGCCCCGCCGCGATGATGATGCCTCCAGACCAGTCGCAGCAGTCGGTGGGGTCGCAGGCGCGCTGCGCTCGCTGCGCGGGCGAGCGCCGGCCCTGGCTCTCCGCCTGGGTGAGCGCCTCGTGCCCATGCTCCGCAGGCGTGGGCCGAGTCCGACCCGCAGAAGCTGGTCGCTGGCGTGCAGTCAGAGGACCCGAACCAGCAGCTGCCGGCGGTGACGCAGTTCCGAAAGCTGCTGTCGATCGAGCGCTCGCCGCCCATCGAGGAGGTGATCGCCGCGGGCGTCGTCCCGCGCTTTGTGCAGTTCTTGCAGTGCGGCGACAACCCGATGCTGCAGTTTGAGAGCGCGTGGGCGCTGACCAACATCGCGTCGGGCACGTCGGAGCACACGCGGGTGGTGATCGCCAACGGGGCGGTGCCCATCTTTGTGCAGCTCCTGATGTCGCCCAACGACGACGTGCGGGAGCAGGCCGTCTGGGCGCTCGGCAACATCGCGGGCGACTCGCCCGAGTGCCGCGACCTCGTGCTCACGCAGGGCGCGCTGCAGCCGCTGCTCGAGCAGCTGCAGCCCTCGTCCAAGATGTCGATGCTGCGCAACGCGACGTGGACGCTCTCCAACCTGTGCCGCGGCAAGCCCCAGCCGCAGTGGCCGCACGTCGTCGGCGCGCTCCCCATCCTCGCGCAGCTCATCTTCTCCAACGACGACGAGGTGCTGGCCGACGCGTGCTGGGCGCTGTCGTACCTCTCCGACGGCCCAAACGACAAGATCCAAAAGGTGCTCGACACGGGCATCTGCGCGCGGATCGTGGAGCTGATGGGCCACCCGCCGGCGAGCGTGCAGACGCCCGCGCTGCGCACCGCGGGCAACATCGTCACGGGCGACGACAACCAGACGCAGCAGGTGATCAACTGCGGCGCGCTGCCGAGACTGCTCGCGCTGCTCAACTCGCCCAAGAAGGGGATCCGGAAGGAGGCGTGCTGGACCATCTCCAACATCACGGCGGGCACGCGCGAGCAGATCCAGGCCGTCATCGAGTCCAACATCATCCCGCCCCTCGTGCTGCTGCTCGCAACGGCGGAGTTCGACATCAAAAAGGAGGCGGCCTGGTCCATCTCCAACGCGACGAGCGGCGGTTCGACGGACCAGATCAAGTACCTCGTCACGCAGGGGTGCATCAAGCCGCTCTGCGACCTGCTCATCTGCAACGACCCGCGCCTCGTCACCGTCGCGCTCGAGGGCATCGAGAACGTCCTCAAGGCGGGCGAGCAGGACGGCGCGGCGACCGGCACAAACCCGTACGCGTCCTACGTTGACGAGGCGGACGGGCTGGAGAAGCTGGAGAAGCTGCAGGAGCACAACAACGAGGACGTCTTCAAGAAGGCGGTGCACATCCTCGAGTCCTACTTTGGCTTGCTAGAGGAGGAGGACGAGCACCTCGCCCCCACCACCACGCAGCAGGGCTTTGTCTTCCAGGGGGCGCAGCAGCCCATGGGCGCGCGCAGCCCCTCCCCTCACCCACA
>NW_005195713.1:0-1256 GCF_000372725.1 Emiliania huxleyi CCMP1516
GCAAGTCTGACGATTCACCATCTACCGTGCGATATCTGGCATGTGTGCTTGCATGTGTTCGTGCATCAAAGTTGTCAGCCGCCGAGCGTGTAATGTGATCCGGGAGGGGGGAGAGCGCGCGCGTCGGCCTGCGGCCCGCCCGGAGAGTCCCTTGTGCGGCTTGTTTATAATGTAAATCTCCCCGTACAACCGCGTGTCTGAGTAGCTGAGCGCGGACGCCGGACCTCCGCCGCCGAGACACGGACAGAGGGCACACATTTATTGCCTTTCCGGACTCAGCTGACACGTGACAGTGATGCTGATGGCTGATGGTGATATGCTGTTGCTGATCGTGGTGTTCGTTGGAGTTGGTGGTGTTGGTGGTGACAGCTCTCAGGAGGAGAGCGATCTAGGGCTCTGGCTGAGGTCATGGTGATCAAGTGGATGTCGGAACAGCCTTTAGCGAGGCGCCGGCCGTGAGTGGCTCTCCCAGGCGCTCAGTCCACGGGGGAGGCACGCCAGGCCCCGGGGTGCCGGCCGTCACTCGCCTAAGCGCCTAAGCGGCCTAAGCGGGGGGTGCTTAGGGTGCTTAGGCGCTTAGGCGGCCCTTGCGAGCGTGGCGGTGTGGTGATATTGTGATACAAATGACCCAGATTACACTCATGATGCTCTTGGCTTGGGTTCACTGCTCAGAGAGCAGCCTCACCGCGTCCACTGTCTACCACCGGCCCTGGTCGCACACTCCGCCGCTGCGCTGCGCTAGTGCGGCTACTCATCATCAGCCTCGTCACACGCCTTCGCCAGCTCCGTGAACTCCTTATCCAGCCGGTCCTTGTACTCTTGTATCGCTGACTTGACCGTGTCCGCACCTGCATGGTCCAGCATCGCCGTGAAAAACCCAAGCGACAGAATGGAAGCCACAGTCGTCGGGACCACTGCCGAACCTGCCAGAGACGAGGTACTCTAAGCGCTCGTCGTCTTCATCGACAGGGTTCCTCAGCGCCACCGCAGTCATCTGGCTCGGATCGCAGTATCGCACGCCGAGACCCTCGAGAAGCAGCTGGAGGAAATGCGTGCCACCTACCAGCTCAACCAGGAGAAGCTCGACTACAACTACCGCGTGCTGGTGGAGCGCGACACCGAAAACACTACCACCATCAAGCACCAAAAGCGCAAGCTGACACGGATGGCGGACGTGCTGAGTGCACTGCGCGCAAAGCACGCGCGAGAGGAAAAGCGCTACAAGCAGGTGCGTCCTCGCCCCGCCACTCGCGCAG
>NW_005195712.1:0-1256 GCF_000372725.1 Emiliania huxleyi CCMP1516
GACGTCGTCGCCGTAGGCGGTGGCGGAGTTGCCGGTGGCGGTGATGGCTGCGGCGACGACGGCGGCGGCTATGACGGCGGCTGCGACGATGGCGGCGGTGGCGAGGGCGGTGGTGGCGACGGAGGCGGCGGCGACGGCGGCGGCGGCGACGGCGGCGGCGGCGTCGGCGGTGGCGGCCTCGTTGGCTGTGGCGACGAGGGCGGCGGCGAGGTCGGCGGTGGCGACCTCGGTGTCGGCGACGACGGAGGCGGCGACGATGGCGGCGGCGACGACGGAGGCGGTGACGACGGCGGTGGCGATGTGGGAGGTGGTGGAGACGGCGGCGGTGGTGATGGTGGCGGCGGCCTGGGTGGCGGCGGTGACGGGGGAGGCGGTGACGGCGGCGGAGGAGAGGGCGGTGGTGGCGAAGGGGGTGGCGGCGACGGCGGGGGCGGGCTCGGCGGTGGCGGTGTGGGAGGCGGTGGAGACGGCGGCGGCGGTGATGGTGGCGGCGGGCTGGGCGGAGGCGGCGAGGGCGGAGGCGGCGAGGGAGGCGGAGGCGAGGGCGGCGGAGGCGACGACGGCGGAGGCGACGGCGGCAGAGGCGACGGCGCCGGAGGCGAGGGCGGCGGCAGCGAGGGTTGCGGAGGCGAGGGCGGCGGCGGGCTGGGCGGGGGGGGCGACGGAGGCGGCGGCGAGGGGGGCGGCGGCGGGCCGGGCGGGGGCGGCGAGGGCGGAGGCGGCGATGGCGGCGGAGGAGAGGGCGGCGGAGGCGATGGCGGAGACGGGCTGGGCGGCGGCGGCGAGGGCGGCGGCGGAGAGGGGGGCGGCGGGCCGGGTGGGGGCGGCGAGGGCGGAGGCGGCGAGGGGGGTGGCGGCGACGGCGGGGGAGGGCTCGGCGGCGGCGGTGTGGGAGGCGGCGGAGACGGCGGCGGTGGTGACGGTGGCGGCGGGCTGGGCAGAGGCGGCGAGGGCGGAGGCGGCGAGGGCGGAGGCGGCGAGGGCGGAGGCGGCGAGGGCGGAGGCGGGCTCGGAGGGGGCGGAGACGGCGGCGGCGGCGAGGGCGGCGGCGGCGAGGGCGGCGGCGGCGAGGGAGGAGGCGGCGAGGGCGGCGGTGGGGACGGCGGCGGCGGCGAAGGCGGCGGCGGGCTCGGAGGGGGCGGAGACGGAGGCGGCGGTGAAGGCGGCGGCGGCGAGGGAGGAGGCGGAGAGGGAGGCGTCGGGCTGGGAGGCGGCGGGCTCGGCGGCGGCGGCGAGGGCGGCGGCGGTGAAGGCGG
>NW_005195711.1:0-1256 GCF_000372725.1 Emiliania huxleyi CCMP1516
GTTGCCGGTGAGGGCGAGGCTGTGCTCGAGTCCAGCCGAGACTGCGACGACGCTCTGGCCCGCAAAGGCCGCAATCTTCGTCGGCTGCCACTGGCCCTGATGGTCGCCGTGGCCCAGCGCGCCCAAGCCTCCCTGGCCCCAGCTCCAAACGGCGCCGCTGCTGGTGAGGGCGAGATCGTGGAATCCTCCAACCGCCACACTCACGGCGCGCTCACCACCCAGCGTGGAAGGGAGGCGGGTCGGCGTGTTGAGCCGCGTCACGCCCTCGCCGTGGCCGAGGAGTCCTGGGACGTGATGCGGCGCAGAGCCGCACGACGAGAGCCGCCCCTCGCCGTCGATGAAGACGCTGTGCTGTTGGCCTCCAGCCGCCCTCGCCGGCGGGTTGTATTCGCGCAGCAGTGCCACAAAGCACAGCCACCGCACGGCGCAGCTCTCGCCCTCTGGCTGCGCCGGCAGCTCGAAGCCGCGCTCTTGCGCCCACAAGCGGATGGCCTCTACCGCAAGCGAGGCGTGAAAGAGCAGCGAGACGGCCGCGACGCGAGCGATGTCGGCGGGGTCGCAGCGAGAGAGGGCGCGCACGAGAAGCTCCGTGGGGAGGTCGAGGAGGCGGGTGGGCGGCGGCGTATCTGGCGAGGGAGCGGCAGTGGAGGCGGGGGCGAGGCGGCGCGAGCGGCGGCGCGGCGGGGTGGACATCGCGAGGAAAAGAATAAAATTTTACAAGGCGTCGCACGACACGATTCACGCCCCATCCCTCCCTTGGATTGTCTGTTTTCTTTCTTTCTTTCTTTCACGCCACAGGCTTTTACAACGCAAGGCGGTCGCACGACACTGGGCGTGTCCCTGATCGTCCGTTTTATTTATTTACTGGGCACGGGACTGAGTGGTCCGGCGCAGCCGGCCCGCTGTTACGTTTTTTACGCGGCCGGCTTTAGCCTTTACGTCCCTCTCTCTCTCTCTCTCTCTCTCTCTCTCTCTCTCTCTCTCTCTCTCTCTCTCTCTCTCTCTCTCTCTCTCTCTCTCTCTCTCTCTCTCTACCTTAAAGTATACCGACGCGTCACACCAATCCTCGCTACCCAACGCGGCCAAAGGATATCCTCGAGAACCTCGAGAAAAAAGAAAGAAAGAAAACAGACAAACCATAAATAAATAAATAAAACGGGCACGCCAAACGAGGGGTGGGAGAAGGACAGGGTCCCCACCTGCGCACCAAGGGCGCCGCGCTTTCTTCAATTGATCCATTTGAGCATGCAGGCAGA
>NW_005195710.1:0-1256 GCF_000372725.1 Emiliania huxleyi CCMP1516
TGGCAAGGGACCCGACCGCTGGGGTGGCCTCGGCTGTGTCAGCAAGGAGTGCCGCCTCTGCGGCTTTCACCCATACCCGGCGTGCTTTGACTCGGGCCAAGACGAGGAGGCTGCCCAACGCATGCACTTGCAAGAGCTCAGCCGGATTGAGGAGGCAAAGTATGCGCTCGGGAAAACGGCTCGGCTGAGCCTGGAGAAGCTCGGCTTTGTGCTTCCTCCCGACCCCTCCCCGCCGCCGCCGCCGCCGCTACCACCGCCGCCACCGCCGCCGCCACCGCCGCCCGTGCGCGTGGCTTCCTCGGCGGCATTCGGTCTGCCGAGCCGCGTGCAGGCGTGCCTGGCTATGCCAGAAGGCCACTGGGACAAACGGTGCTTGAACCCGCGGCGCGACCCGAAGCGAGGGCTCGGCTGCAACCTCGGAGGCATCCGAGAGTGTCGACGGGCCACAGTGCTTGACTGACTTCGAGCGAGACTGTGCCTCGACAAATGTCCAATTGTTTCAAGCGCGGCCAGTCGGACGCGCGGACACGTTGAGCCTGAACAGGGTCTCACTGTGCACACCATGTACCACTGTTGGGGCGCCGCGCGTGTCTCGGGGCACGGACCACCGGGCGCGGGCCGTGCGCGCGTCGGGCTCCTGGCGCTGGGCCCGCGCCCAGCCGGGCTGGGCTCGTCGCCACACCCCGAACACGCGACAGGACACGGGGCCGAGCGTTTTTGATCTCTCGGTAAGTGGGCGCCCGCCCGCCGCCTCTGAGGGGGTCGGGCCCCCTAGACTGAAAACAAAAACAAAGTGTAGAAACCGTCAAAAACAGCCTGCGAGAGCGGCGCTGCGCGCCGCCTAGAGGACGACGACATCGAGGATGTCATGTTGCGCGATGGCGTCATCCATTTCGTCAAGCCACCTTCGGGGGCTTCATCGTGACCGTCGCCACCCTCGCCACCGTCTCGCCTACGTCGCCGCCGTCGCCATCGTCGGCCTCGCTGCCGAGACGGTGCTGCTGCACCTGACTCAACTCTCCCACCCCCCTGGCTCCTATGCCGACGTGTCCCGTGCTCCCCCGTCCGCCGATGTCTCTGCTGCCGCCCGGCGGAGCTCTGCAGCGCGGGCTCTCCTCGCCGCCTTCGCTGCCGCTGCATCGCTGTCGGCTCGTCATGTCTGTCTAGGGTCATTGGGGGCGTGCCATCGCTCGTCTCTCTCTCTCCCGGGGTCAGCTCCAACCTGCCGGGGGGAGACGTCGCCCCGTCGCCCCCTC
>NW_005195709.1:0-15996 GCF_000372725.1 Emiliania huxleyi CCMP1516
TCGCTCCACACCGCGGCCGCCCGGGCGACCGCGGGAGGCGTACTGGCAAGTGCCGGTGCTATCTGCGCCTCGGCGGAAGCAGCTGGCGAGCCGCGGGAGGTGCGGGCCAGCGCGAGGCCGACTGCTACAAAGTCGAGTATCGAGACGAGCGGGAGGAGCAGCAGCCACAGCAGCGCCCGCACCGCCGTCTCGACGGGCGGCGAGCCGTCCTCTTGCGCTCGGCGGACTGAGTCGAGGCAACAAGCGGCACCGACGCCGCCCCACGCCAGGCCGAGTGCGAGCCGAGAGGCAGCGTCGAGCTCCACGGCGGCAGCGCGGAGCAGCAGGCCCGCGAGCGGCATCGCCGAGGCGAGGAAGCAGGAGCAGAGGCGGGCGGCCTGGCCGGCGCGCCTCAGCAGCGAAAGCTTGCGGCACGCCTCCCACTGCTCCGCATGCACGTCAGAGCGCGACCGCACCGCCAGCAAAACGTCCTCCGCGGGCGGCGCACGCGCCCACGTCAGCTGCTGCTCCTCGAGCCACGCCGTCGCCTCGTCGGTTGCATGGGCATCGGCGCTACCCTTGGAGCTCTCGCCGTCAGCCTTGCAGCTCGAAGCGGGGGCGGGGCGGCGCAGCGCGATGCTCCACGCTCGCCGCGTTGCTGCGTCCAAGGCGTGTCGGCCGTCGGCGCCGAGGAGGCTGCTCGCGAGGGCGCTAAGGATGGCGGGCGCGGCGAGAGAGAGAGAGAGCCACAGGAGCTGTGGCGAATCGCCGAGCGAGCCTTCTCCGTCACCACCCTCGCCACTGCCAGCGTCGTCGAGCAGCCACACCGCGGTGGCGTCGGCGATGGCGTCGGCGCTGCCGTCGGTGGCAGCTTCGACGGTGGCGCCGGCATCGGCAGTGCTGGAGGCGTGCGGCGCAAGGGCGGCGCCAAAGGCGACCACGACGGCGCAGACGAGCGCCGTCGCGGTCATGCGTCGCTCGGCCGAGGACACCGGCTCTAGGCGAGGCGCGACGAGGGCGGAGAGGAGGCGGCGGGTGGGCTCGGTGGCGGCGGGGCGGAGCGCCCCCTCGAGCAGCGCGACCGCGGCCGCCCAGAAGAGAGCAAAGGCGCCTGTTGGCTGGTCTCTGGCGACCGTCCTTGCGAGCCGCCAGGCGGGCTGCGCGGCGAGGAGGATGGAGAGCCAGCAGTCGAGGGTAGGTGCGGCGGGCGGCGGCGGCGCGAGGAGGAGGGTGGCGGCGCAGAGGGGCAGCGCCAGGCCAGTCTGAGCCCACCGCTCGACGAGCGGCGGGAGGCGGTCGAGGGCGAAAGCGGCGGCGAACGTGGAGGCGGCGGCGAGGGCGAGGGCGGCGGCGTGGCGGATCGGACCGGCGGGCGTGGCGCCTCGGCGCCGCTGCACTTCGTGCAGCACCGTTCCGGCGGCGAGGGCGGGCAGGCCCGGCCCAAGGAGGAGCGCGAGGGCGAGCGAGCCGAACGGCAGAGCCAGAGGGGAGGCTCCCGCCTCGATGGCGGCGTGCCAGAAGGTCGCGGCGAGGGAGAGGGCGAGGGTGGCGGCGAGGGCGGATTTCGAGCGCAGTCGTCCGACGAGGGAGGCGGCGAGCGCGCCTCCAAAAGTTGCCGAGCCGTACAGCCAGCTGGGTCCGTTGGCGAGGTTGGCCTGACGGAGCTGCGGGTGGAGGGCGTCTGCCGCAAAGGGAAACATGAGGACGTACTGGCCAGTCGGCACGAAGCCGGAGGCGGCGGCGATGAGTAGCGAAGAGAGGGCGGCCACCTCAAACGCGGGCAGAGAGGTGGCGACCGCCTCTCGCAGCCGGGCAGAGGCGCCGGCCCGCCGGCCCGAGGCGGCGGCGGCAAAGCCGGCGAGGAGGAGGAGAGAAGAGGAGGCGAGTGGGCCGAGGGAGGCGAGCCGGCGCAGGAGCCACGGAAAGGGGTAGCCGCGGCTGCTGCAGAGGCCGCACGAGGCTGGGCAGGCGGAGGCGAGCAGCGAGCGCTGGGCGGGAGTCTCGACGCCCCACCCGCCCTCCGAGCAGTCAAAGCTGGCCCACTCCGTGCACTGCAACGGGCGAGGAGAGAGGCGTCGGGTCGGTGGATTGCTGGGCTGAGGTGGTGGGGCGGGGCTGCAGCGAGCGCTGGGCCGGAGGTCGGTGGAGCGCGGGCGGTGCAATCGCAAGAGGGAGGCGGCACCTGCCAGCCAGAGAGCTGGGCGATATCTGTAGGGCTGGCGTGGTCGTAGCATGATTCGAGATCGTCGTTGACGATCGCGTGGAGCGCGACGAGGAGCACGGCGGCGAGGCGGAGCGTGGCGAGCGACATATCGTGGGTATTGTGGTGCGATGAAGCACTGGGAAGCAACCAAGCTTGGCTTTCGGATTTATACAATACTAGCAGGTTGGCTCGCTAGTCGCTCGCCGGCCCGCGCAGCACGCGCGGGCCTTTTTTGTGGTCGGATGTTGGTCGTCTCGAATTTGATCGTGGGCAGGGCGTGAGAAAGCTGGACGGCTCGGTCGATGCGAGCCACCAGCTCGTGAGCGACGGGCGCGACGGGTTCCTCGGCGTAGGCTTGGGCGTGGTGAGCAGCGCCGGCGAGAGAGGGACGGCATGCGGCTCCCAAACGAGCCGCACGGGCTTCATCTGGGCCGCCGAGGCCACCTCCTTGGTCGCGGTGGCGGGCGTGAAGGCGAGGTGGGCTGAGGCAAGCGCTGAACGTGCCGTGCCGCCTTGCGCCCCTGAGGAGGGACGAGTGTGTGGGGTGCCACGGGCGGGGGGGAGCGGTGAGAGGAGAGCGGTGGGCACCCCCACGAGGGGCTGCGCTGACGCCGCCTGCCACCCCACGCACGCCACTGACGCTGTGGGGGCGGCACGATCGAACGCGCTGGCCGGGCGGGCCGTCTGAGTCGCCCAAGCGGTGCTCTGCCGGCCGGTGGACGCGAGGGTGGCCCAAGAGGGCTCAAAGTACGGAGCCGATACCCGGCCGTCCCGGACGCCTGGCACGCGGGCCAATGGTCCAGCGGTCCTGTGCATGGCTGGAGCGAAGGAGGGAGAGCTCAGGAGGGCGACGGGGCAGGGAAGGGGGCGATGCGATGCGGCGAGGTCTAATCGGCGGCGTGGAGAGAGGAGGTGCCAAAAGGCGACTATAAAGAGGCCTCTACGGGTGATATAGTGCGCCATGCCGGCGGGAGAGGTCTCTCACCGCCCCCCGGGCCGTCTCGAAGGGCCGTGCAGCCCACGCCACGAGGCGCTGCTGGCGGGAGCCTGGAAGGACTTGGCCTCGTTGCACCGCGCCGCGTTGATTCGCGACCACCGTCGGCCGCGGACGGCGTCGGCGTGGCGGCCGCGGGCGCTCGCGAGACGCGCCGCTCTGCGCTGGTTCGGTTCGTTCGACTCGTTGTGCCGCCGCACGCCCGGCGGCCGCGGGTCCCAGAAGTGGTTGCGCGGGCCTCTTCCTTTCGGCCGCGGGACGGCGTCGGGCACGTCGTCGGTCGCAACAGCGGCGCGGCGAGCCGTGGCACGTCGTTGCTGGCGCTGGTGGTTTGAGGTCGGCATCGTCCAGAGCTCGGTCGACGAGTCGAGAGCTTCAGCTGGTTCGGTGCCATGTTTGTGCGGAAAGTGGCAAATATATCTCTTTGATGAGAAAAACAAAAGCCGGTGGCTGCAGGCCCAGCGCATGTCAGTCGCGCTGCAGCTCGCGGCGGCGTTGAGAGGCAGAGAGAGCAAGTTTTTTTTCAACCAATCCTCGCTACCCAAACGCGGCCAAAAAAAAAGAAACAAAACAGACCACCCGAGGGAGGGATGGGAGGACGGCACGCCGCCACGATTTTAGGGGAGGGGTCAACGCGGCCAAAGGATATGAACTCCGCCTGAGTTTTTCTTCATTCGATGCGCCCTCTCTAGAGGCAGTCGCACTTTCACGCCGAGCGGCTAGCGAGCCCCCGCCCCGGTCGATGCAAGCTCAGGCTCCCTCACGGCAGGAGCCTGGCTCCGCGGTCGAGGCGGCGCTGCTCTGCATCCCGCAGAGCCCCTCCGTCTCTCGGGTCCGCCGCTCCGCCTCCGGCGCCTCCGTCCTCTCGCCGTCGCCGCGCTCAAAGCCGCCGCGCCTCCAGCTCGTGCTCGACATCGACCACACGCTGCTGCACGCTGCGCACGTGCCGGGCGGCGCCGAGGCGGTGCCGATCGATGGCGTCCACTCCTTTCTCCTCGACAACCCGCGCGCGCGCAGGCAGGACCGCTACCAGGTGCGCACGCGGCACGGGCTGCACTCGTTTCTCCACGAGGTGCAAAAGTTCGCGGACGTGCACATCTACACGATGGCGGCCAAGTCGTACACGCGCAAGGCGCCTCGGCTAGTCGTGCACAGTGGGCTGCGTCAGTTCTTGCTGACCACAAGGCGTTCGCTCGCCAGGTCCTCAACGCGATCGATCCCGAGGTGCGGCTGATCCGGGGCCGGGTCCTCTGCCGCGAGGACAACCAGCCCGACAACTTCAGCAAGCGCGTCTCGCGCCCTGCGGCCGGCGGGGCCTGGACACGTCCGTGACATGTCCGAGACATGCCCCGCAGGAGCCTCTCCCACCTCCAGCCTGCAGACGCAGAGCCTGCGGAGCTCGACGAGTTCAAGGAGAGAGCTGGCCGCGGTGCGGCAGAGGTGGCGGCGCCTCTTCACAGCTTGCAGCTGCGATCAGGCGGCGTACCTCGTGGTGGACGACCGCGACGAGGCACGCGACACGCATCTCTCCGCCGGACAAACAACCGACCGTGACTCATCGCCCAGCTGCTCACGCCCTCGATGTCCAAACAGGCGACCGACTCGAGGTCTCTCGAGGTCTCTCGGCCGGCGAATCGCTCGCCGTGAGTCCGTGGCTGGTTGCTAGGTGTGGGACAACGTGTCCCGGCCGCACGTGCTGCAGGTGCCCGCCTTCCGCGCCTTCGACTCGGACAGCCAGCAGGCGGCCGACGCCCCCCACGCGACAGTGTCCCCGGACGTGTCCCGGACGTGTCCTCGACGTGTCCTGTACGTGTGCTGGACGTGTCGCACAGGCGCACATCCCGCCGCGCGTGCACGACTCGAGCGCCGCGGCTTGGGAGGCGGACGGCGGCGGCGGCGGCGGAAGCAGCAGCGCCAGCAGCAGCAGCAGCAGCAGCGGCAGCAGCAGCGCCAGCGGCGGGTTTGCGATGCCCGACCCGACTCTGATGGACGTGCTGCGGGTGCTGCGGAGGGTGCACCTCGATTGGAGCAGTGGCGGCGAGGAGAGCGCAGACCGCGCGCTCGACGCGCAGAGGAAGGGCGTGCTGGACAAGGCTCATCTCCCCATATCTCCCCATATCTCCCCATATCTCCCCATATCTCCCCAGAGGAAGGGTGTGCTGGACAAGGCGCCGAGAGACAGCCGAGACGCAGCCGAGACGCAGCCGAGAGGCGGCCGAGAGGCGGCGCGGAGGCAGCACAGAGGCTAGCAGAGAGAGGAGGGCGAGTGGGTGGCATGGCGCACCCGCCTGTTTGGCGGGGTCGGCGGGGGATCGGCAGAGCTCACCGGAGAGCTGCCGAGATCGCAGGTGCACCTCGTCTTCGCGGGCGGGCTGCTCGAGACACCGGACCACCCCGAGAGGTGTGCGGGGAGGGGCCGAGGCTGGCCGAGAGTGGCCCGTCCCGAGAGGAGGACGCCCCATGCTGCCGCCTCTCCCCGCCTCGCCAAGTCTGCGACGTGTCCGCGAGATGAGCGCGGCGTGTCCACCACAGGTGCGCCTTCTGGCGGCTCGCCGAGTCGCTCGGCGCTCGCTGCTGCAGGAGGCGGGACGCAGCTCTTGTCGCGACTCGTCCGAGACACGTCCGTGCCATGTCCACGGCAGGCGCGCAGTGCCACAGGAAGTGGGACGCCACCTTCATCACGCACGTCGTCGCGGGCGAGATGCGAGCTGAGGCTCTCCATCCGTGTGTAGAGTGGGCGGTGAAGGCTGTGTGGTGCCTCCTCACAGGCGAGAAGCGGTCTGGCTCGGTGGAGCGGGCGGTGAAGGAGGGGGTGCACGCCGTCTCAAAGGCGCCTGCCGTTGCTCCATCGGCTCATCTCGGCTCATCTTTGCCCCTCTCGGCTCATCTTTGCCCATCTCGGCTCATCTCGGCGCATCTCGGCGCATCTCGGCGCGTCTCGGCGCATCTCGGCTCATCTCGGCGCATCTCGGCGCATCTCGGCGCCTCTCGTGCACGCCGCCTCGAAGGAGTGGCAGCAACCAACAGGGATCCATTGCGAGGTACTTCAGCCGATGCCCCCCTGCTCAGGAGTGGCTACTCCACGCGGCGCAGCGGTGGTGCAAGCAGCGCGAGGAGCTCGACACAGCGCCGGGTGTGCCAGCAGGCATCACCTCACGTGAGTTGGTGAGCTTCTTGCTGATAGGAGCTCTACCCTGCGCCGGGGGTGTTGCCCGACCCGTCGCGGCTGCCGCCCGTGCCGTCGCTTCCGTCGGTCGAGCAGCGGATCAAGGCGGCGCTGATGGCGGTCAAGCTGATCCCGGTGGTCGGCCAGAATGGAGAGCAGCGCGATTTCCGCTTGCGCGTGGCGACGCGCTACTTCGTCGGCCCCGCGCTCTGGCCGCGCGTGAACGCCCTCTTCGATCGTTTCCAGGCCCTCGAGTCTAACCCCAACGAGACCTCCAACGAGGAGCGGGATCGGGTGCTGAAGGAGCTGACGAGGCTCGTCGGCGACGATGCGTTGGGTCGGATTGTTAGCGCTACTGAGCCTCCTACGACCTAGCCCGGACAATATCGGCGGGGTGTGTTGTCTCATCGATGTATCTGTCCTCTGTCATCGATCGCCCATCTCTCCAGAGTACTGTACACGAGGCGTTTCTAAAACTTTTAATCCGAATGGGACATCATCACATGCAAAAATCGGGTGCTCCCCGCGCGCGCCGCGGCTGGCCGTGGTCGCCGTAAACCGCACATCGAGGC
Organism: Emiliania huxleyi CCMP1516; assembly: GCF_000372725.1. Lineage (NCBI taxonomy): Eukaryota > Haptophyta > Isochrysidales > Noelaerhabdaceae > Emiliania > Emiliania huxleyi. Next base: position 6,915 of record NW_005195709.1, read on the forward strand.
CGCCCCCTCAACTGCAACCCCCATCCATCATGTGTATTCAGCGTCAAGGAGTCACGCGCATTTGGCCACCTCTGCGTCGGTGACGGCAAGCTTCTTGGCCTCCTTCTTCTTGCCCTTCTTAAGATAGTACTCAAAGTGCTCCACCCGGCGCTTCTCCATCGCCGCCTCGAGCGCCGTCTGCTCCTCGAGTGACACAACTAGCTCCAGCGCCTTGTTGTAGTCGCCCTTGAGCGTGTAGTGCTTGAGCCACTCCTCGCGGCACTTGGAGTAAAAGGCGGTCTTTGCGGACTCGACCATCAGCTCTTCGCTGTCGTCGACGCACAGCGCAAACGCCTCCTTGAAGTTGCCCTCCTCGATGTAAAATCTCTGCCTGGAGAGGCGGCGGCGCGGCGGGTGAGCCTCTCGCAGTCCCGACAGCGCGGCGGAAACCACGGCGATGGCGACGATGGGAGCGTGGCGAGGGCGGGGGATGGGGGGCGTCTTACCACTCCTTTCGTGCGAGCTCCTGGTCCAACTCCTCGTACTCGTCGCACTCTAAAATCTCTTCGGGCGTGGTCGCAAACTTCTTCGCCGCCGCGTAATCCTGCTTGGCGAGGAGCGACTTCATGTGTTCGCTCCGCTTCGTTTCAAAGGCCGCGTCGACCTCGGCAACCTCAGCGGGTGTGACGGCCATCTTGATGGCGTTGGGGTAGTCGGCGATACTCGTGTAGTAGCTCATCCACTCCTTGCGCTTCTTCTCCATCGCCATCTCTTCGGCGAGCTGGATCCCCTCCTACGCCGAGCGCAAACGGGTGCCGTGAGAGGAAGCTTCGGTGCCTCGGCGCGATGCTGCAGTCGCGCGGGAACCCTCTCGACCTCGTCCGCTATCTTCTTGGCACCCTTGTAGTCGCCCTTAGCCTTGAGCTCCTCGATCTTGGCCTTCTTGGTGGCGGCGGCGGCATCCTGCAAGGGCAAGAGGGTGGCTTGATTGGTTGAGCGGGGGTTCAGCTCCCGCTGGCCAGGCGCGAGGGTGCGCGCTCACCGCGACCGCTTGCACCTCCTCGTCCGTCACGGCGAGGCCGGCTGCCTTCTTGAAGTCGCCCGTGTCAATATAGTACTTATGCCAGTCCTTCCGAGCCTGTTCCGGGGCCGACTTCTACACACACGAGGTGGTGGGGCAAGGGGGGGCAACCCTCGCGTCTCCACGTCTGACGACAGGAGCCCCACGGCATTCAAAGTGCAAGGCCCAGTGCGCGTGGGTGAGCGGTGTGTGTGTGTGTGTGTGTGTGTGTGTGTGTGTGTGTGTGTGTGTGTGTGTGTGTGTGTGTGTGTGTGTGTGTGTGTGTGTGTGTGTGTGTGTGTGTGTCTCACGTCACTGCATCCTCCGCCGGTTCCTCCCGTCGCCTCTTCTTTGTTCGAATGTTGTTCAATCCATCCTTCACGAAGCCCTCCCATGTAGCTATAGCGTTCTTGGCGAATGTCTCGAAATGGCCAGCAGGCGCTGTCTGCTCGCGGTCTGTGCGGGCCGCTCGTCCTCCTCGCCCTTCTTTCGTCCTCCCGTCCCTCCCCTCCACCATGGCCTTCTCGGCACTTCTTTCTCCATCCGCCTCGCCCTGCCTTTTCGTGCGGAGGTGAGGAGCCAGATTTTTTTGTCGCATGTCACTGTCACCCCTCCCCTCCTTGTGGCGGCTCCCCGCCACAAGACCTATCCGCTCCCCTCTCCTCGCCACACGCCCCTCCCTCCTCCTCCCTCCCTCCCCGCGGCCCCTCGCCCAGCACCGCGACCAGCAGCGCCCCCCACCGCCACCCCTCCTGCGACTTTGCCTTCGGCTTGAAACCGGCGAGCAGACGGTGTCGAAGCATCATCACCATCACCGGCCGCCACATCGGGGGCGCCACGTGCCCCCGCGCCTGGCAAAAGGCCTTGTACAGCTGCTTAAAGCCCTCCGCCGTCCGCGGCACCAGCCTCACCCGCTCGGCGGCGGCACCTACGGAAACGGGCCGAGAAGGCTCCGAAGAACTTCCACCTCTGCAGCGCCTCTACCCCTCCCTCGTGTCGATCCCTCGTAGTGGCTCTCGCGGGGTCTCTCTGGCTGACCTCAGGCCGTTCTCGGGGTGATCTCGGCTAGTCTCGTCGCCTCCCTCGCGGTGGCTCTCCACCAGCCAGAGCGCAAACTGGTCCGCCACGTGTGCCGCCGTCGGGTGCCTCCGCCCCCGCGACGCGACCAGCTCCTCGAGCGAGTGCGCAAAGTTGCAGCGCGAGCCGTGGCAGCCGGGCGCCACGCCGCCGCCGCCCTCCGTCGGCCCCGTCCCCTCGCCCCCCTCCTCCGCCTCGTCCGCCTCGAAAAAGAGCGAACGGCACAGCTCGCAACGCACCGAACCGCCGCCGCCGCCGCCGCCGCACGCCCCGCCGCCGCCGCCCCTCACTGCCGAACTATCCTCGAGCCGCGCCCCTGCCTCCAAAGCGGCCTCTGTCGCCTCTGCCGCCCCCGCCTCCTCCCCCGCCTCTTCCACTGCCTCCGCCTCGCCAGCCTCGCCAGCCGCGCCAGCCTCGCCAGCCGCGCCAGCCGCGCCAGCCTCGCCAGCCTCGCCAGCCGCGCCAGCCGCGCCAGCCTCGCCAGCCGCGCCAGCCTCGCCCGCCCCTCCGCCACGCACCATCCCCTCCTCCTCCTCGCCCGCCCCGCCCTCGCACAGGACGGAGGCGCCCTCGCTCACACCGCCGCCACCTCTGCCTCGCTCCGGCAGCGCCGACCCCTCCGCCGCCTCCTCCTCCTCCCCCTCCGCCACGTCCGCCCCGCCCTCCTCCCGCCCCGCCTCCGCCCCCCCTCCCCCCTCCTCCGCCCTCGCCTCGCACTGCTCCGCCTCCCGCTCGTAGTCGCACTCGGCGGGCAGCTCGCCCTCGCCCGCCACCCCCACCTCGCGCGCAAGCCGAAGCGCCTACTCCCACCCACGCACCAGCTGACGACTCGCCGCCCGCCTCGCCCCGCCCCTCGCGATCGAGGCGGCACGCCAGCGTCAGCAGCTCCGGGAAGCGACTCGACCAGACCTAGTCAGGGGGGGAGCCCCCCGGTGAGTCGCTCCAGCGGTGAGCAGCTCCAGCGGCCAGCGGCCTCCGGTTTGGCAAGCAGACCTCGACGTATAGCCCCGGCACGCCGGGCAGCAGCTGGCGCAGCCTCGGCGGCAAGTCGGCGCGATGGTGCCACGAATTGCGCACGAAACGGAGGAGCGCGCGCGCCGAGTCGGGCGCATAGCCCCGCCTGCTGACTCAAGCAATCCGCAGTTGGTGACTGTTGGAGAGCGCTTCACGCACCGGACGCGCAACCGCGCCGTCTCGACCCCTCCGCCAGCAGCGACGCGGGGACGCGCTCGCCCCACGGCTGCCAGCCCAACCGCGCCGCCTCCGCCTCGAAGAGGCGCAACGCGGCCGACACGGCGGCGGGCACGGCGGGCGCCTCTGGCTGCGCGCTCGCCAGCACCTCCACCGCGTCAGACACCTCGAGCAGCAGCCGCAGCTGAATTAATTACTCGTTATTCATTGATTACTTAGGCGGAGAGGAGGACACATCGAGCAGCAGCCGCATTCACTATTCTTAATTAATAATTACTATTAAATTAATTAGTGACACCTCGAGCAGCAGCCGCAGCCTGCTGGAGCCGGACCAGAAGAAGGGGTGGCGCAGCACGTCCGCCGCGGCGCACCGGCTCGCGGGCAGCGGCTCGAGCACCTGGAGGAGCCAATCAAGGATGGCGAGGAGCGGGTGAGGAGGCTCGCCCGAACGCCTCCGGCTCGGGTGCGCCGACTGGAGCAGCGCGTGGAACTCGCCGACGCGGCCGCGCGCCTAATTAATTAGGTTCGTCTTAATTATTAATTAATTAGGTGGAACTCGCCGGCGCGGCCGCGCGCCGCGACGCGGCTCGCGCACTCGCGCGGCAGGCAGAGGGGAGGGCGGCAGCCGCGCGCGATATTGAGCTCGATCTCGATCGGCCCGCCTAATTCATTCATCGGCAATTAATTAGTGGCTGATTCGGCGATGTCGATCTCGATCTCGATCGGCCCGCCCGGGTAAGGGTGAGACCCACACAGCGCCGCGTGCAGCAAACAGCCGAGCGAAAACACGTCCGCCGGCCTCGCGTCGCGCCGCTCGCCGCACCCCTCTCCCTCGCCGCCGCCTCCCTCGCCGCCGCCACGCTCGCCGCCAGCGGCGCTGCGGCGGCCCAGCTGGCTCCGGTCGGCGGCGAGGAGAGGGCGCAGCAGCTCGGGCGCCGACCAGCCGCGCGAGCCGAACCTAATGAATTAATTATTACTAACCTAATCAGTCATTATTGATTAGGATCTCGCCGACCAGCCGCGCGAGCCGGACCCGAGCGAGGCGGTGGAGGAGGCGTGCGAGAGCGGGCTCGAGAGGCCGGCGTGCACCTGTTCTCAGCTGGAGGTGTGAAGAGGCGCTCCTCACACCTGCAGGCCGGGCAAGCCTTCGGGTGCACCGACGCAGCGAACCCAAAGTCCGAGAGCTTGGCGACGCCGGCGGCGGAGAGGAGGACGTTGGACGGCTTGACGTCGCCTAGTTAACTGATCATTGATTGTTAACTAATTAGGCGGAGAGGAGGACGTTGGACGGCTTGACGTCGCCGTGGGAGAGGCCGTGCGCGTGCAAGTGCGCCAAGCCCCGCACCTGGCGGAGGCGCGCCGTGGACGCGTCAGAGGGCGTGTCCCAGCCGCGTGCGAGTGCGCCGAGCTCTCTCGCCGTCTGCGCGAGCAGCTGCAGCCCGTCCGTTGCAGGGCGCGGGTCCTCCCCCCCCTCCTGCGCCTCCCCGCCTCGCCGCCCGCCCTCCCCTCGCCGGCGCGGGCTCGGCGCGGCGCCGCCCGCACGCCTCGCCGCCTCCGCCACCGCGCGGGAGAGGGGCGACTCCGGCTCCTCCGCCTGCAGGAAGGTTCCGAGAAGGCTCGTGCTCGGCTCGAGGAGCGGGCGAGGGCGGCCCCTCCCCACACCTCGGACGCGCCGGCGCGGAGGGAGGGAGGAGGAGGGCGACAGTCTGGCAGAGGGTCGTGCGTCGCGTCGATCCACTGGGCAAGCGTCATCACTGCCGCCTGACGAGCCGACGAGGCGAGTAGGCTTCTCCGGGACCGCTGTTAATTAATTAAGAAACTAATTAACTCATTCATTGGTTGAGTGGGCTTCTCCGGGACCGCTGTTAATTATTAATTAAAGAATTAACTACCTAATTAGTCGTCTAGGGTTAGGGCTCGGGTTCGGGCTCGGGTGAGAAACCTCGAGGGCGAGGTAGACAAAGGGGCCTAGAGCACACTCCCCGAGGCGTGACGCGTCTCTGCCGGCCCGGGGGCTAGGGTTGGCCCGGGGGCTAGGGTTGGCCCGGGGGCTAGGGTTGGCCCGGGGGCTAGGGTTGGCCCGGGGGCTAGGGTTGGCCCGGGGGCTAGGGTTGGCCCGGGGGCTAGGGTTGGCCCGGGGTCTAGGGTTGGTCCGGGGGCTAGGGTTGGCCCGGGGGCTAGGGTTGGCCCGGGGGCGGCACCGTGCGTCTCGTGGAGGAAGAGGCGGAGCACGTTCGGGTGAGAGTCGCACTCGATCAAGGTGCGGACCTGGGGTCAGGGTCAGGGTCAGGGGTCAGGGTTAGGGTTAGGGTTAGGGTTAGGGTTAGGGTTAGGGTTAGGGTTTGGGTTTAGAGAGTCGCACTCGACGAAGGTGCGGACCTGGAGTACCCCTTACTGACTTAATCAACTATTGACTAATTAACACGACGAGGGCGCGGACCTCTCTGCGCGCGAGCGCCGCGTGCGACGTCAGCAGCCTCTTGGCGGCCACTCGCCTTGCGGGGGGACATGTCGTGGACACGTCACGGACCACCGCGACGTCAGCAGCTTCTTGGCGGCCTCTCGCCTGCGGCCGAGTCTCGCCGAGAGGACGACGGTCCTGTTCACAGCTAATTAATTAATTAATAATTAATTAATTAGGCTCGAGTCTCGCCGAGAGGACGACGGTCCCGTTCGAGCCCGTCCCCAGCACCTCCTCCTCGTAGATGACCAGCCGGCCTAGTGGCATGTCTCGGACATGTCGTGGACGTGTCTAGCACCTCCTCCTCGTAGATGACCAGCCGGCCTAGTGGCATGTCTCGGACATGTCGTGGACGTGTCTAGCACCTCCTCCTCGTAGATGACCAGACTGCCGACGCGAGTGCCGCGCCGCCCGCCGCCACGCCAGCCGAGGAGCCGCGCGGAGCCGAGGCGGCAGCAGCGGGCGAGGGCGAGGAGGGCGCCGCCGCCCAGCAGCAAGGTGAGCAGCGCCGCAGACACGCCGCCCTCGCCGACCGCCGCCAGCTTCGCCCGCCGCAGCAGCGGCGCGCCGGGTGCAGCCGAGAGCGGCGGCGGCGGCGGCGCTCCGGCGGGCGGCGCGTAGAAGGAAGGGTGATAGAGGGAGGGCAGCGGCGGGGCGGAGAGAGGGAGGTACTCTTGCGGCGCGAAGGGCGCGACGGGCGGCCGCCACACGAGCGCACCTCCCTCCACGCCTCCCTCCACACCTCCCTCCACGCCTCCCTCCACGCCTCCCTCCACGCCTCCCTCCACGCCTCCCTCCCCCCCGGGGGCGGGAAGCAGCCTCGCCGCGTCTCCGATCCGCCGCCGCTCCGGCAGGCCGGCGGCGGAGAGGAGCGCCTGATCTCGGGCAGACGCCGGCTAAGCAGAGAGGGTGCGGCAGAGAGGTTCCGGCAGAGAGGGTGCGGCAGAGAGGGTGCGGCAGAGAGGGTGCGGCAGAGAGGGTGCGGCAGAGAGGGTGCGGCAGAGAGGCGGTGGCAGAGAGGTGCGGCAGAGAGGCGGCGGCAGAGAGGCGGCGGCAGAGAGGCGCCTCGGCAGGCGCGTCGGTCCACGAGCCGCTGCGGAGGCGGAGGAGCTTTCGCCAGCCGCGCGGGAGCTGCGCCGGCGCGAGCGTCTCGTTGTGCAGCGACCGGTTGTAGATGTACGACGCCGCCCGCGCGTGCGTGTCGGGAGAGAGCACGAGCGGCAGCTCCGCGACCGCCCTCTCCGCCCACGCAGCGAGCACGAGCGCCGAGGCGGGCTGGCAGCGCTGCGAGCCGGCGTCGCACAGCAGACCGAGCAGCCGCCCGTCGCCCACGTCGAGCGCGAACGGGAAGAGCGGCGCGGGCTGCTGCGCCTGCGCCAGCGCGGTGCCCGTCTGACCGAGGCTACGATTGCTAGGCGGCGCCGGCGCGGCCCGAGGCCGCGGCTGGTCCTCCTCCTCGGGCGCCTCGCAAACCTCCCACGCGTCGTCCTTGCCCACCTCCACGCCCATCGCCCCACACCGTGAGACGCTGGATTCGACCACTGGGCTGTTTGGGGAGTTCTGTGGGTCCAGGTTTTCTTTAAATTCTTAAGGTCTCGAGGTTCTCGAGGTGGATATCCAATCAATCAATCGACGTCCTTTGGCCGCGTTGGGTAGCGAGGATTGGTGTGACGCGATCCACGCAGGCGTGGTTTCTGGCGGCCGACCGTCAGTGCACGGAGTTGCCCCTTCTCCGACTGCCCCGGCTAGTTCACGAGTTTCGCGGGAGTGACCCCATGCGTCAAACCCGAGTCTGAGCCTGACTGTTGTTCATCTTTCTACATACATACATATACCTTGGGGGCTACGTTTATAGCGCGACCAGTGTGGTCGTGACCGTGGTCGCAAGTTGGCGACCATGTTGGCGACCATATAGGGTTTTTGGTCGCATGGTCGCTGGCCTTATGTTGGCAACCACGCGAGCTAGGGTTAGGGTTAGGGATATGGCTGTCGAGCTAGGGTTAGGGTTAGGGATATGGCTGTCGAGCTAGGGTTAGGGTTAGGGCTATGGCTGTCGAGCTAGGGTTAGGGTTAGGGCTATGGCTGTCGAGCTAGGGTTAGGGATAGGACTATGGCTGTCGAGCTAGGGTTAGGGTTAGGGCTATGGCTGTCGAGCTAGGGTTAGGGTTAGGGCTATGGCTGTCGAGCTAGGGTTAGGGATAGGACTATGGCTGTCGAGCTAGGGTTAGGGTTAGGGCTATGGCTGTCGAGCTAGGGTTAGGGATAGGACTATGGCTGTCGAGCTAGGGTTAGGGTTAGGGCTATGGCTGTCGAGCTAGGGTTAGGGTTAGGGCTATGGCTGTCGAGCTAGGGTTAGGGTTAGGGCTATGGCTGTCGAGCTAGGGTTAGGGTTAGGGTTAGGGTTAGGGTTAGGGTTAGGGTTAGGGTTAGGGTTAGGGTTAGGGTTAGGGTTAGGGTTAGGGTTAGGGTTAGGGTTAGGGTTAGGGTTAGGGTTAGGGTTAGGGTTAGGGTTAGGGTTAGGGTTAGGGCTAGGGTTAGGGTTCGGGTTAGGGTTAGGGTTAGGGTTAGGGTTAGGGTTAGGGTTAGGGTTAGGGTCTAGGGTTAGGGTTAGGGTTAGGGTTAGGGTTAGGGTTAGGGTTAGGGTCAGGGTTACGGGTTAGGGTTAGGGTTAGGCCTTAGGGTTCGGGTTCGGGTTAGCGTTAGGGTTAGGGTTAGGGTTAGCGTTCGGGCTAGGGTTAGGGTTAGGGTTAGGGCTAGCGTTCGGGTTAGGGTTAGGGTTCGGGTTAGGCTTAGCGTTAGGGTTAGGGTTAGGGTTAGGGTTCGGGTTAGGGTTAGGTTTAGGGTTAGGCTTAGGGTTAGGGTTAGGGTTAGGGTTCGGGTTAGGGTTAGGGTTAGGGTTAGGGTTAGGGTTAGCGTTAGGGTTAGGGTTAGGGTTAGGGTTAGGGTTAGGGTTAGGGTTAGGGTTAGGGTTAGGGTTAGGGTTAGGGTTAGGGTTAGGGTTAGGGTTAGGGTTAGGGTTAGGGTTAGGGTTAGGGTTAGGGTCAGGGTTAGGGTTAGGGTTAGGGTTAGGGTTAGGGTTAGGGTTAGGGTTAGGGTTAGGGTTAGGCTTAGGGTTAGGGTTAGGGTTAGGGTTAGGGTTAGGGTCAGGGTTAGGGTTAGGGTTACGGGTTAGGGTTAGGCTTAGGGTTAGGGTTAGGGTTAGGGTCGCCGCCCCCGGTTAGGGTTAGGGTTAGGGTTAGGCTTAGGGTTAGGGTTAGGGTTACGGGTTAGGGTTAGGGTTAGGGTTAGGGTTAGGGTTAGGGTTAGGGTTAGGG
>NW_005195708.1:0-1256 GCF_000372725.1 Emiliania huxleyi CCMP1516
CAGCGTACTGCGGCAAGGTCGCGATGGTGGCGGAGCTGCTCTCGGCGGGCGCCTCGCCCAACCTCCGCGACTGCGATGGGAACACGCCGCTGCAGCTCGCGCACGAGCAAGGCCACTCGGGGACGGCGGCCGTGCTCAAGCTGGCGGCGGCGGCGATCACGCCGGCGGCGGCGGAGACGCCGCAGAGGCCGACGCGCCAAAAGCTCAAGCGCGCGATGTCTCGCCTCACCACCTCGCCGCGCCTCCCCTCGGCGGCCGGGGCCCCGTTCCGAGCCAAGCCAACGCCGCCGCCGCCCGCCGTTGCGACGTCCGCGGTGGGGCGCACATCGCCGAGCACGGCGGCGATCGAGCCGTTGGCCTCCCGCAACCGCGCCATCTCGCGGATCGCGAATGTGAAGCTGGGCTGCTAAAAAGGAATGTTCATATGGTGGGTTAGAGAGAGGGAGGGAGGGAGATGGCGCATACCCCGCAAACAATACTTAGCATCCGGAGTGAGGGAGGGCGAGACGATCGAGGGGTCCCGTACCACGCGGAATCGACCCTATCCAGTGCTCAAGTGCTCAAAGCCTGCGTGAACTTGGAGCACTTGGAGTGCAGTCGGTAGCCTCACATCCAGGGCCGAGGAGCTAAGAAGCGCACCCAGCGGGCCGGATGATCGGTGTCGGGTTGCGGGCAAGAGAGCCCTAGCCCCGGGGGTGCGCGTTCGCAGGGAAAGGGCCTTAAAGTAAACACGGGTCTCCGAGGGTTGGCTCCGCGCTCCGGGTTTCCCCTAGCAGCAGACCGCCCCCTCTACTCGGAGCTATAATGAACACCAGACATGAACACGACACGCACTCTCACACGCCGTCACCGTTCAGGGCCCCTTCGCACAGGGTCCTCATCCTCACTCCCGTCCGGAGGAGGCTCCCCCCTCCTCTGAGTTCTTCCTCTTGTTCGCCTTCCGATGATCATCCGACGGGCGCGGGGCCCGACCTCCCCTCCTAGCCTTTTAGCCCCCCGCTACCCGGTTGCACTCGTGCGACGTAGCGGGGGGCCACGACTACGTTTACGAAAACATAAGTAGTCCCGCGAGGTGTGAATTTGGCCACCCCAGTAGCCCCCTTTCCAATTGCCTGATTTTGCGGCGCGTCCACAGAGCGTCCAAACTTGTGTTTGGGCGCGAACCGTATCTCGCAACGAATCTCGCCGGCCTCACCGCACACCGGCTCACTTTGACCGACCTACCGTCCGCTCGACTGGCCGATGAAGAGCGACCC
>NW_005195707.1:0-1255 GCF_000372725.1 Emiliania huxleyi CCMP1516
CGACTGTTGAAGTGGAGGCGGACGCTGCGATGGACGAAGAGGATGGAGGCTGTGACGACGGTAAGGCCGAGGGAGAACGACGGCGAAGTCGAGGACGAAGTAGACGGTGGCGACGGCGACGGCGAGGTGACTGGAGGCGGCGGCGACGTGAAGGCGGACGGCGGCGTTGGCGAGGACGATGCGGAGGGAGGCGGTGGCGACGGCGAGGCTGACGGCGGCGGGGGCGACGGTGAGAAGGACGGAGGCGGCGGCGAGGTCGATGCGGATGGAGGCGGTGGCGACGGTGAGGCGGAGGGAGGCGGTGCCAAGGGCGAGGCGGACGGCGGCGGCGGAGACGGTGAGGCGGATGGAGGAGGTGGCGACGGTGAGGCGGAGGGAGGCGGTGGCGAGGGCGAGGCGGAAGGAGGCGGCGGCGACGGCGACGCCGACGGCGGCGGCGTTGACGGTGGCGGCGGCGAGGGCGAGGCGGACGGCGGCGGCAGGGAGGGCGATGCGGACGGCGGCGGCGGTGAGGGCGATGCGGACGGCGGCGGCAGCGACGGCGAGGTCGAGGGAGGCGGCGGCGACGGTGAGGCGGACGGCGGCGGTGGCAAGGGCGAGGTGGAAGGAGGCGGCGGGGAGGGCGAGGCGGACGGCGGCGGGGGCGACGGTGAGGCGGATGGAGGCGGCGGCGAGGGCGAGGCGGAGGGAGGCGGTGGCAAGGGCGAGGCGGACGGCAGCGGCGGCGAGGGCGCGGCGGACGGCGGCGGCGGAGACGGTGAGGCAGATGGAGGAGGTGGCGACGGTGAGGCGGACGGAGGCGGTGGCGAGGGCGAGGCGGACGGCGGCGGCGGCGAGGGCGATGCGGACGGCGGCGGCGTTGACGGTGGCGGCGGCGAGGGCGAGGCGGACGGCGGCGGCGGCGAGGGCGAGGCGGACGGCGGCGGCGGAGACGGTGAGGCAGATGGAGGAGGTGGCGACGGTGAGGCGGAGGGAGGCGGTGGCGAGGGCGAGGCGGAAGGAGGCGGCGCCGAGGGCGAGGCGGACGGCGGTGGCGTTGACGGTGGCGGCGGCGAGGGCGAGGCGGAAGGAGGCGGCGGCGAGGGCGAGGCGGACGGCGGCGGCGGAGACGGTGAGGCAGATGGAGGAGGTGGCGACGGTGAGGCGGAGGGAGGCGGTGGCGAGGGCGAGGCGGAAGGAGGCGGCGGCGAGGGCGAGGCGGACGGCGGCGCCGTTGACGGTGGCGGCGGCGAGGGCGAGGCGGACGGCGGCGGCG
>NW_005195706.1:0-1255 GCF_000372725.1 Emiliania huxleyi CCMP1516
GCGGGTCGAAGGCGACGGCCCAACCCTCGAGCTCGTGCGCTCGCCACGACGCGGACCCGCACAGCCCACTGCAGCCGCCGGACGACTGCCCCAACTCGCCGAGATAGACGCGGCCCGCGGTGCTCGTCACGGCGACGCGGGAGGCGTCGGCCGACCAGTCGAGCGCCATGCACGCGTCGCCCGCATCCGCACACGGCATCGTCGCACATGCCTCCTCAGCAAGCGTTGCTGTGCCATCGGCACCCTTGTGGACCTGGTAGATACGGGTGTCGCAGGCCGCCGTCGCGGCTGAGAGGAGCAGCCGCGACGTCTGCAGCCAGCTGCAGTCGAGCACGCCGATGCCCTCGACGGCGCTCGTCTCCACCAGCTGCCTCCCGGCGCGGTCGACAAAGGCGAGCGCAAGTCGCCCGTGCCGGCGGGCGGGCTGCTGCGTGTTGTCGAGCTCGTAGCAGCCGCATGCGAGCACGTGGTGGAGCCCAGACTCCGGGCAGAAGGCGACTACGTCCGCGTTGAGCGGCGTGGGCAGCGTCGCCGAGGTCGAAATCGCCATGTCACTCAGAAGAACACAAAGCCACCAGCAACAGCGCCCTGGCTCGGCGTGTCTGTTTTCTTTCTTTCTTTCTGGCGTGATTATTACTTAAGAATCATCGGGCGGCGGCGCGGCGCGGCGGCGGGCGGCGCGGAGCGGGGCGGCGCGGCCATCAGCAGACGCCCGGACCTTTGTTTGGTCCCTGGAGCTCGGCAATGGTCGCGCCGCCCTCGACTCAAGGGGCTGCCTTCCACCGTGGCTGCTCAGGCCGGGGGAGGGGGGGAGACCTCCTGTTCCTCGCGGAACGGGAGCAGGCCCCTCCTTGCCCGGTCTGCGAAGCAGGGCGGTGGTCGTGCCATCTTGGCTTCACAACGAGCACGCCGCAACCGTCGCCGGCGCGCGACACGTTCCCGTCAGCAGGACTGTCCTGGTCGAGGGGGACAGGTGGGGCTCTCCTGCTCCTGACAAGGGACACGACAGGCTCGCAGCGCGGTGCACGGTGGGCTCCCAACTCCACTGGCGGTCTCATCTCAGTCTAGTGACCTGCCTCCAGCTTCCCGCTGGCAGTCTCTCACTACCACAGGCACACTGATCGGTAGCACAAAAAAGAAAGAAAGAAAACAGACAACCCAAGGGAGGGATGGGAGGACGGCACGCCGCCACCACACAGGGATGTTAAGGAGAGGAGTAGCACAAAGAATCAACAACATTCGCCAAGATTCTCCT
>NW_005195705.1:0-1255 GCF_000372725.1 Emiliania huxleyi CCMP1516
TAGTCGAGCGACACGCCCGCCGCCGCGAGCTCGGCTGCCGTCGGCAGCCGTGCGCCTTGAGCCTCAGCGGCCGCCTTGTAGCCGTACCAGGACAGCATGTGGCCGATCGTCACCTTGTGCACCGCCGACGAAGAGGCGGGCGGCGTCGCCGACGGCGGCGCGGCGTCTGCCTTGCGCGATGTGTAGCCGTGCGACCAGACAATGTCGCCGTTCGTCTGCACGACGGCGGTGACGACGCCGGTGAGCGAGTTGCCCTCCACCGTGTACGACTCGCCCGCTTGCACGGTCGCCGTGTCGATGGGGGCGGTCTGGCCGACGGCGCCGTTGCGGTAGAAGGTGACGCGGCTGCCCAACTGGCGCGCCTCGAAGCGGTCGACGACGGCCGACGCGTCGCCGCCGGTCTGAAAGGAGAAGTAGACGCCGTCGAGGTGGGCAAGGGGCGAGGACGCCGAAGGGGGGGCGGACGCTGACGCAGGGCAGCAGAGCGTCTTCTCGTACTGCGCGCCACCGGTCCAGCACGAGCCCGGCCCGCCCGAGGCGAAGACGTACCCGTCCTTGCAGCCGGCGTAGTTGTTGGAGTGGTTGGGGTGGATCACGTCCACGCAGCAGTCGTCATCGTTGCACTTCGAGGCCTGCAGGACGAGGCAGTTCAGCAGTTGGAGGACTGGGAGGGGTAGGGGGTTTTGCTGCGGCGCACCTCATGCCGGGAGGCGTCGCAGGACCGGGAGAGTGCGTAAGGCGACTCCTTGCGCGAGGTGTAGCCGTGCGACCAGACAATGTCGCCGTTCGTCTGCACGACGGCGGTGACGACGCCGGTGAGCGTGTTGCCCTCCACCGTGTACGACTCGCCCGCTTGCGCGGTCGCCGTGTCGATGGGGGCGGTCTGGCCGACGGCGCCGTTGCGGTAGAAGGTGACGCGGCTGCCCAACTGGCGCGCCTCGAAGCGGTCGACGACGGCCGACGCGTCGCCGCCGGTCTGGAAGGAGAAGTAGACGCCGTCGAGCTGGGCGAGGGGCAGGTGCACGACGTAGAAGTAGTCCAGGCGCTTCCAACTGTACTCCGCCTCGTCGAGCCCCCACAACGGAAACTCGGTCACGTAGCGGCGCGGGCCGACGTTGCACCACGCGTTCTCGCCCGCGCCACGCACGCCATCGCGACGACCCGTCTGCCCGTCGGACGCGCTCTGGATGATTGGCACCCACTGGTCGTAGTCGAGCGACACGCCCGCCGCCGCGAGCTCGGCTGCCGTCGGCAG
>NW_005195704.1:0-1255 GCF_000372725.1 Emiliania huxleyi CCMP1516
AAGACAGAAAAAGAACTCAATCTGGACGTGCCGCGATGCAGGACTAACGCAAGCTTGTTGACCGGGAAGGTTCAGCCGGAGAGAGTAGGGCTGCGCCTACGGGACAGCACGCTGCGGCGTGAGCGTCGAGACGAGGCCGCCGGCACGCGCTGTCTGTCGCGTCCACGGCGCTCGGACTGGAGCCGGGCGGCGACTGGCGAGCGAGCGGGCTGTGGCCGGGAGACAGGAAGGGCGGTCCGGCGCGGGCTCGCGCGGGACAAGGGTGGCGAATGGACAGCAGCGGACGCGTCTCACGACTGGCAGCGGCCGTAACTGGGTATTCAGGCGGTGCCAGGCTGAGGGGGGGGGGGGTGCAGCCGCTCGATGCGGCGAGCGAGGGCGCATCGCTCGGCGGGAGCGATGCGGGCACGGCTGGCTTCGCGAGCAATAGGCGTCGCGGGGATCCAGGCGTGTAGCTTGCGGCGGCACCTTGAGGTGCGATTGCGGCGAAGGGTGGCACCTTGCGAAACAAGGACGAAGGACGAAGAGACGCCTTCCCGGAAAAAAAATGTTAATCCTTTTTTGAGATGAAGTCGGAGGTGAAGTGGAGGCGGGGCCGCGGCCAAAGAAGAGACATCAGAAACGGCTACAGCGGCCGTCACACGACGCTCGGCTGGCGAATAAACGAGCGAATCACGCAGGCGACCTTCTGCGTCAACGAGCTGTTGAAGACCGACGACCGCGCAGCCGTCTAGTCTACGGCCACACACACACACATAGTGTCCTTACCACCCCTGGACTGCACCTGCGCAGTTTCGTACCGCTGCGGCGCGGTTTTGCAAAAACCGTTCTGCAGCGGCGCGGTTTTGCCCTTCACCCGCAGCCTGGATTGATAGTCATTGTGGGTGTGGGGGCCGCGGGCCAGGACTTTTGTTTGAACAAAGTTTTGACAGTACATTTCTGTCGGGCCTTGGAACAGCTTGTGAGTGGTCACTGAAGACCTTCACAGTTGGTGGCGGCGGGGCAACGATCCCCGGGACATTACGACAACATGTCGTCGACGGACAAGCTGGTGATTCCGGCCTACAAACAGAGCTCCGAGCGGGAGTTCAACGAGTGGTTCCGCAACCTGCGGACCGCGGCGAAGCAACACAAGTACCTCCTCGACATCATCGAGGTGGGCACCATCCGGCCGGGCGCGGAGCGCGAGGCCGAGGCGGTCGCGCTGCACGTGCGCTACAAGAACATCGGCACTGCGGACGGCCTCATCCCGGCC
>NW_005195703.1:0-2835 GCF_000372725.1 Emiliania huxleyi CCMP1516
GTATAACGGGTAGACGCTGGGGTTTTGCAGCGGCAGCGCACTGTTGAAGTTGACAGTCAGCGATATCACCGTTGCGCCTTCTGTGTGGCCCACTCGCTCCTCCCAGATGATGAGCGAGCTGAGAGCTGGGCATGGCGGTGCAATGGTCGCTTGCCAGAGACCGACGGCTGAGCCTGGCGCCATCTTGACGGTTGTCTTGGCGGGGACGATCGGGCTGCCGCCGCTGCGCTGCCAAACCGGGCCGGCACCCGAGACCCACAGAACCACCGGGAGGGAGGACTTGTTGGTGACCTCGACCGTCACGCCTTCGGACTCGGTACTAAGCCAGCAACCCATCGCTTGCCGGACAACTCGGACCCAACTGGCTGGGCGGACGCGTCAAATAATGCCCGAGCACGCCATCCGTTGGACGCGTCCCTTTAAAATCAAAAGAATTTCGCGCAGCCCCCTCTCACGACGACACTAGGCACGGGACTGGCGGCGCACTGGCACTAACACAATCAAAAGAATTGTACAAGCCAACTCCTTACGACACTAGGCACGGGACCACCCTGGCGCGCACTGGGAGAGAGAGTTGTCGCACTGGCAGAGTAAAAAAATCTCTCTGTGTGTGACACTACACAAGTACACCAAATAAAAAAAACCCGAAACTCGTTCTTACTGGAAGAGACATTGGGCGCCGCCGTTCGCTAAGGCGGCTGCCAAGGGACTCGTCCAGGGGGCTGAGGGCCTTGAACTGGAGGGTGGGGAGGATTGGAGAGAGATTTTTGTGTTTTGAGGATTGGCGCAGGTGGGCGGCTGCTACAACAAGCTTACTCGCTGGCAACGCAATGCGAATGCCACATCAGCGATGAGGCCGCGCGGTTAGTGCTGGGTATGCATGATTGTAGAAGTCGAGGCTCGGTGCTATGCAGCTACATGCTCGGTGCTTGGCCGTGTCGAGGAGCACTCCCTGCAGCAGGTCAACCTCGCCGAGGAGGGCGGCGAGGCCGGTGGCGGCGTGCGCTGTGGCAAAGGTATAGGTGAGGATCTTTGGGAGGAGTGGGAGAGGCATCCCGCGCGCCTGGCCGCCTCTTCGTTCGACCCGTCTTCGTTGGTTCCTCGGTATGTGCGTCAAATTTTGACTCTGCCCGCAAGGCGCCCGCGTCGCAGACGCGGTACCATTGACAAATCTGCAATATACCCCCACACGAGCAAATAGCAAAATCCGAATACCGTGCGCAAATCCGACGATCTCGGCCGTGGACGGGGGCAAGCCTTCAGCTGTGCCAAGACAAACGTAAGCCACGAACCTCCGCCAAATCCGTGCTAGGGAAAGCTGATCGAGCCCAGCGTGCCCGCGGCCGCCTCCCGCGCAGCACCGCCGCTGGGGACGACACGCTGCGGAATCGGATCGAGCCCATGCACGGGCAAAGAAGGACGCTGCAGAAGCGGTTGGAGAGGCAGCCGGCGTCTGCCGTCACAACGAGTCCCAGCGCTGGTTGGACATGCGCGCGTCGGCTCGCCCGAGGACTGCTGTCGCGACCCTCCCGTCGTGACGCAGCCTCCGACGAGCTCTGCAACCGAGGAGAGTGAGGGTGCGCCTCCCCTCACTGCTGGCCTGGCTGCGCACCGCCCCACTAAGCACAACCTGTGTCACCCGGAATCCATACTGTCACTCCAAAACCATAAGATTTGTCAAATTTGCTGCAATTGCTGTCTTATTTGCTGAATATCTACTGGCATATGCCACAGTAATACTTGTGCACAAGAGTAGGACCCTGGCTGCACCCGCGCCAGGCTACGCTGGGGCCTGTCTCCTGAAAGAGCGCCCCTCGTGGGGCTGGGCAACGCCGGCGGCGTTCGCATGACTTGCACACATGCCGCTCACCGGTCGTCCTCGTCCTGGTATCTGCCCCCATCGGCGCCGCATCATCACAACATGTACATATAGCATGTGCTGTGTGCCCTCTGCTCGTCCCGATAGCAAGTAGAGCCGCGCTGTCCGAGGCAAGGTGACTGTGTCCGTGACCGCAGTCCGTAATGTAGAAGTATGGGAGCGTTTCAACAAAAAATAAAATATTCTTAGCTTCAAGCCCCCCTCCGAGACTAGAGACAGAACCACACCAGTATCGGACCAGAGGGACTGCCCCCCGCCCCCACTTGCCCTGACTACACAGGATAGCATGCCCCGATAACGGCGACACATAGTGGGGGACACTGCGCAAGGAGGGGGTGCGAAGGCTCATTGGGGTACTAGGTGGGACCATGAGGGGGGGTGGGCGGGGTCCTGTGGGGGTGAAATGTTGCGCGGCGAATTCGAACCTACCCCCTCGCCGCGCCGATCCTCACGCGGAGGGTAAAACCCTGTGGGACAAAACCCCCCCGCGGTCGGCAGTCTTCAGAGTGGACCCCCCCCTCCCCAGCCTCCCCTGTGCATCTCGCACCCCCCCCCGCTCCCCATCGGTGACTCGCGAAGGACACGGACACTCGGGGTGAGGGGGGGTCCCCCCGGAGGGGGCTCTGGGGCATTGTTGGATTGATCGCTCGTGCCGATCTCGGGTCGATCTCGGGTCGATCTCGGGTCGATCTCGGGTCGATCTCGGGTCGATCTCGGGTCGATCTCGGGTCGATCTCGGGTCTCGGGTCGGTCTTGGGTCGGTCTCGGAGTGGTCTAGGAAAGAAAAAAAATGGGGCGAGATGGGGCGAGATGAGGCGAGGTGAGGCGAGATGAGGCGAGGTGTGAGGCGAGGTGAGGGGCGAGATGAGGCGAGATGAGGCGAGATGAGGCGAGATGAGGCGAGATGAAGCGAGGTGAGGCGAGATGAGGCGAGGTGAGGCGAGATGAGGCGAGGC
>NW_005195703.1:2935-4406 GCF_000372725.1 Emiliania huxleyi CCMP1516
GTGCGATCGCTGTTTGGATTGCGAGGAGAACCTTCCCGGCGCGCTCACTCACAAGCGCTCGCGGCTGGAGCGATGGGGAGCGCCCTCTGTGCGCTGCTAGCAGTCCTTGGATCTTTGGTACGATTGTGAGCGCAGCCGCTCATAGTCCTACAAGATGTAGGATTGCGAGCGCTCCTGCTCGCAATCGGAGGCATGTTGCTAGGATTGTGAGCAGTGCTGCTCGCAATCCTAGACTTTGCTAGGATTGCGAGCGCACTGGTAGTAGTCGTAGGCGTCACCAGTCACCTTGGGAGCGGAGCTGCTCTTTAGTCCTAGAAGACGTAGGATTGCGAGCAACCTGTGTCACCCGGAATCCATACTGTCACTCGAAAACCATAAGATTTGTCAAATTTGCTGCAATTGCTGTCTTATTTGCTGAATATCTACTGGCATTGCCATAGTAATACTTGTGCACAAGAGTAGGACCCTGGCTGCACCCGCGCCAGGCTACGCTGGGGCCTGTCTCCTGAAAGAGCGCCCCTCGTGGGGCTGGGCAACGCCGGCGGCGTTCGCATGACTTGCACACATGCCGCTCACCGGTCGTCCTCGTCCTGGTATCTGCCCCCATCGGCGCCGCATCATCACAACATGTACATGTAGCATGTGCTGTGTGCCCTCTGCTCGTCCCGATAGCAAGTAGGGCCGCGCTGTCCGAGGCAAGGTGACTGTGTCCGTGACCGCAGTCCGTAATGTAGAAGTATGGGAGCGTTTCAACAATATGTTTTAACAATAGCTGCCCCTTTCTCACACGAGAGGCATGCCGTTCTTGCGTTTGCCTAAGTGCTGTAACCCCCGCCGATGCTGTAACCCCCGCCGAAAAAGCGCATTCGGACCGCAGCGAGAGCTCGTCCGGCCGGCAAGGAAGAGCTCCGGCGAGCAAGCGTCACACAATCACCATGCCCATGGGGCAGACGAGGCGCTCGGGGTCGCCATTGTAAGGCTGCCTATCTTATTACCCGGCCCGCGTCAACTTTATACTAACGGCGAGCCCTAGGGTAGCGGATGGTTTTGGCACAGCGCTTCTCATTGCTCTGGTAGACGGCGCAGGAGGCGCCGGCGGCGCCGGCGACAGAGGCGAAGGTGTCGAGAGGCGGAGATGTTGGCGGGCGAGAGTGAAGAGGAGGCGGGAGGCGACGGCAGCGGCTGATGAAGGCGGTAATGGCGACGGCGGCGGAGGCGGTCTTAGGCGACGGCGGTGGGCTGGCGCTTGTGGGGACGGTGTGTGTTGGTGGTGGCGACGACGGTGGCGGTTGAGATGGTGGCGACGGCGACATCGGCGTGGGCAACGGCGGATGGGGGCGACGGCGGTGGGGGCGAGGCGGCTGGTGCGACGGCAAGGGGGGTCGGACGGAGGTGAAGGTGGTGTGTGCTTATGACCGTGTCGCGACATTGCCAGGAGGTGGCGGTTGTGGACTGTCGGCGACTCCAGTGA
>NW_005195703.1:4900-7400 GCF_000372725.1 Emiliania huxleyi CCMP1516
TAGGGGAAGTAGGGGGGTATGCACTAAGGAGGAGAACAATTAGTTGCAGAGTGAAAAGATCTCCAATGGTTAATGGCTGGGCGTATAACGAAAGTCTCACGTAGAACTACGACATGATGACACACAAAGTACAGAAGTAGAATGCCCCCGACGGAAAAAGGCGAAGGCTGCAGGAAGCCACAGGCTGCCAAAGACGTCGACCGGCGAAGGCCAACGGAGGTGGTTGTTGAGGTGAAGGTGGGAGCAGGCGGTAACTGTGTCGTGCGGTTTGTGAGCTGGCTGAGACGACGCTCGCGGTGACAGTGACAGTGGCGCGACGGCGTCAACAGCGATGGCGGCGGTGGTGACGGCAGCAGGGGCGACGGCGGCGGGGGCAATGGTGGCGGGGGGCGGCGGCGGCGGCGGTGACGGTGGTGGCGGTACGCGGTGATGGGGCGTCGGTGGTGGCCTGGCGGTGGCCACGATGTCGGTCACAGTGACGATGGAGATAGCGGCGGTAGCGGCGGCGGCGGCGACGGCGGCAGTGGCGCCGACGCCGCAGCGGCAACGGCGGGGTGGCGGCGGCGGCGGAGGTGGAGGCGACGGCGGCAGAGGCGACGGCGGCGGAGGCGACGGCGGCGGAGGCGGCGGCGGTGGCGGTGAAGGTGCGGCGGCGGTAACCGTGTGGTGTGGCGGTTGTGAGCTGGCTGAGACGACGCTCGCGGTGACAGTGACAGTGGCGCGATGGCGTCAACAGCAATGGCGGCGGTGGTGACGGCAGCAGGGGCGACGGCGGCGGGGGCGATGGTGGCGCGGGGCAGCGGCGGCGGCGGTGACGGTGGTGGCGGTACGCGGTGATGGGGCGTCGGTGGTGGCCTGGCGGTGGCCACGATGTCGGTCACAGTGACGATGGAGATAGCGGCGGTAGCGGCGGCGGCGGCGACGGCGGCAGTGGCGCCGACGCCGCAGCGGCAACGGCGGGGCGGCGGCGGCGGCGGAGGTGGAGGCGACGGCGGCGGAGGCGACGGCGGCGGAGGCGACGGCGGCGGAGGCAACGGAGGTGGCGGTGAAGGTGCGGCGGCGGTAACCGTGGTGTGGCGGTTGTGAGCTGGCTGAGACGACGCTCGCGGTGACAGTGACAGTGGCGCGACGGCGTCAATAGCGATGGCGGCTTTGGTGATGGCGGCAGGGGCGACGGCTGCGGGGGCGACGGCAGCAGGGGCGACGGCGCGGCGGGGGCGATGGCGGCGGGGGGCAGCGGCGGCGTCGATGACGATGGTGGCGGTACTCCGCCGCCGTCGCGCCACTGTCACTGTCACCGCCGTTACCGCTAGCCCACAGTCGCCACCATCGTCACCGCTGCCCTACCGTCACGCACCAGTCCACCACACACCGTCGCCTCCGCCGCCGCCGCGCCGCCGCTGCCGCTGCCCCGCCACCGCCGCCGCCGCCACCCCTCCGTCGCCGCTGCCGCCGTCACTACCGCCGCCATCTCCATTGTCACTGTCACCGACACCGTTGTCGCCGCCAGGCCACCACCGACGCCCCATCACCGTACCGCCACCACCGTCACCGCCGCCGCCGCTGGCCCCGCTGCTCCCGCCGCCATCGCCCCCGCCGCCGTCGCCCCTGCTGCCGTCGCCCCAGCCGCCGTCGCCCCTGCTGCCGTCACCACCGCCGCCATCGCTATTGACGCCGTCGCGCCACTGTCACTGTCACCGCGAGCGTCGTCTCAGCCAGCTCACAACCGCCACGCCACCGTCACCGCCGCCACACCTTCACCACAACACCACCGCCGTCGCCACACCTTCACCACAACACCACCGCCGTCGCCTCCGCCGCCGTCGCCTCCGCCGCCGTCGCCTCCACCTGTCCACCTCCGCCGCCGGCGCCACTGCCGCCGTTGCCGCCGCCGCCGCTACCGCCGCCATCTCCATCGTCACTGTCACCAGCACCGTTGCCGCCGCCAGGCCACCTCGCCGACGCCCCGATGGCGGCGGTGGCGACGGCGGCAGGGGCGACGGCGGCAGGGGATGGCGGCGTGGCGGCTGGCAGTGGCGGCGTGGTGATGAGGTGATGGTGGCGATTGACTTGTGGGGCGCTTGTAGCGAGAGGACGGTGCTTATGACGTGGAGCGGCGGTGATGGCGGCGTCAGCGGCGAAAGCATCGAAGGCGACAGCGGCGGGGACGAACCGCGACGGGGTCGATCTTGGTGGCAGAGGTGTCTGACGATCGGATGGTGGCGGCGCGGACGACGGTGGCGGCGGTGACGGTGGTGGAGGTTGTGACGGCGACACGGTGGTTGTGACGGGGGTGGCGGTGATGACGGCGGCCGGGGCGACGGCGGCGGGGGCGGCGGCGGCGGGGGCGACGGCATCGGAGGCGACGATGGTGGCGGTGCGGTGACGGTGTGGCGGCGGTGACGGTGGTGGCGGTTGTGGGCTGGCGGTGACTCCGGTGGCGGTGCAGCCAGTGGTAGTGACGCGACGGCGGCGGTAGCGTTGGCGGGGGGGGGGGGGG
>NW_005195703.1:7500-16683 GCF_000372725.1 Emiliania huxleyi CCMP1516
GAAAGGAGAAAAAAAAACATAATTAGGAAAAGATAAAAAGATATAAGAAGAATAAAGATAAACAGTAGAAAAAAAAAAAGGAGAAGAAGGAACCAAAGAAAGATATAAAATACTGAAAAAAAATGTATAAAGGGGGGGGGGGGGAGAGGGCAGCCAAAGCCCACGGCGGCGGAGGTCACGGCGGCAGGGGCGACGGCGACGCGCGGGGCAGCGGCGGCGGAGGGGACGGTGTAGTGGCGGCGCGACGACTCCGGCGGGGCGGCGGTGACGGGGTGGTGGCGGTTGTGACGGTGACGACGGTGGTGATGAGAGACGGGGTCGGCGCTGACGGTGACGGCAGCGGCGACGGCAGTGGAGGCGATGGGGTGAAGAGTAGCCCTCATCGTGAGCCCTCGCTTGTCTGAGGACGGAATCCGATCCATTGACCTCGTCGCACACCGCGCGACCTTCACCTTGTGTCGCACGCAATGCCGTAGACGCGCCAGCTCGCAATAGCTGCCGTACTCGCAACCTCAACTAATCCGTCGCCCTTTCCTGTTTTGGCGTAGGGAAATCAAGCGGCGGTGCATGAGCAATTTTCAGTCTCACACACGTCTGAGCACACGCACACGCAGAAACACGGGGCACACACGCACACGCACAAGAAACATACGGGGCACACGCACACGCAGAAACACGGGGCAGACGCACACGAGGCGTTCACTTCTGTGCGATCTCAGGAGAGGGTTGTGCAGAGGCAACAGTATAGCGAGCCGAATCTCGGTCACATCGCTCACGACCTCGCAAGCGCCCGTAGCGTGGTGTCCATAGCCGCATTGTCCTCGCCGTGCTCTCTGGTTTAGTGCGCGCGATACGCAGGGAGGGCGGCTTTCCTCTCTAACATAGCAAATAAGGCGTCGGGCCGACGCCTGTCATGCAGCGTCTGGCGCCAAGTGGAGCGATCGGCGGCGATCTCGGGCCTCGAGTTCGGGCCACCTCGAGCGGTCGACGGGCGCTGCGGATGCAGCGCCCGTACGACATGTTGGGGCATCCGATCGGCCGGTCGTGGGGGGCACCCATGAGCTACGACGAGAGCATGCGACGAGGACGCGATTGGAGTCCACCCTGCTGATATGCCCGAGCCAGTCCAGCCGGCGTCGGGTCGTAGTAGTCGATGAATCGAGGCCTAGCCTCCTTGGCTCAACTCATGATAAACTGCCGCATGGAGCCCGCGGTGGCGAAGGGTGTGCACGCGATAAAGAGGCGGCATACTCGCCCATCGCATCACCCGGTGAAGAGTGGTTCAGCTTGCACCTACAAATGTGGGCACCACGACGCGCCTCTGTACCACGACGCACGAGGGCAGGATGCGGCCTTTGCAACGGCACAGCGGTGCACTACCACCTATGTCCTTGTGTCCATCGTGCTGCTCCTGCGTCTGGCGTCGTTTGTGACGCCGCCAGCGCGCGATTTTACGCTCCGCATTTACCTGCGCCGCTGCGCCGTCGCATGCATTCCCCTCTTGCGTTCTGCATTGCCTCATGCCTTCTCCGCATTGCGCACGACGTCATTGCCTCTCACCAGGCAAACTTGCAGCGCCTATGAGATTATTATGCGATATCTGACTTCATCTATCGTGGCTGCTGTCTGCACTCCCGCCGAGCGGCAAAACGTTTGCCGGAAGCGGGGCGTGAACATAACCGCGCCCGCTGCGGCGTGCTGGCCACCAACGCCTGCATACCTGTAACGAGATCGAAATCACAGTCGCTCAGTACAAAGCGCAAAGGAGGCGCCCCCGTAATGTGATCCAAAACACATTCGTAATGTGCTAGAAAGGACGTCCAACCCGAAGGCATCCCAGTAATGTGATCGAAAACACATCCAAGGCGAGGCACGGAGGAGGCTTTCCCGTAATGTGATCGGAATCACATCCAACGCGAGGCTCGGAGGAGGCGCCCCCGTAATGTGAACTCTACTCTACCTGTGCATGTAATGCGTGGTACTCTACACGTTGCACTCAGGGCCAGCCTTGGACCGCGTGCCACTCTACCTCGTGAACGGAGCAGGCTACGGAGCGTCGCTTCTCGAAGCTAAACTGATAGCACAAGCTGAGATCTCTTTCGCCTCTTTCAAGACGATTGGGAGAGTGCACTCATTGATCCCGCACTCAATCGTCTTGCAGATACCGCAGATGCAGAGCAGCTTGCCTCAGAGCTATGCTCATGGCCATCGAGCATTGGCATGCAGCCTTCCGACGATGTGATTGAACGCCTGCGCAGTCTGCAGGAGGCAGTAGCACTCGAGGCCCGGCTGCAGGAGTTCGTTCATGGTTTAATGGTGCAGCAGCACGGGAAGGTAAGCCTCGAGGATCTCATTGGCCAGCAGCGATTCCCTGATAAGCTGCCCGACCCAGGAGTCACATACAAACGTCGGGGTGTGCTACAGGACTATGATCCGGACCCTCCCTTTCGGGCGCAGTATCAGGGAGACCATTCTGGCATTAGGCGCACTGATTACCTGCTGTGGTAGCTTGATACGTGTGTGTGCTCTAGTGTAATGTGATCGAAATCACATTCGACGCTTGGCACGAATGAGACCCCCGTAATGTGATCGAAATCGAATGAGGCACCCCGTAATGCGATCGAAATCACATTCGACGCTCGGTACGAATGAGGCACCCCCGTAATGTGATCGAAATCACATTCGGCGTTCGATACGAATGAGACACCCCCGTAATACGAATGAGACACCCCCGTAATGTGATCGAGATCACATTCGACGCTTGGCACGAATGAGGCACCCCCTTGATGTGTGATCGAGATCACATTCGACGCTGGTTCGTGTCTCGGACTGAATGGGAGAGATCACTGGACTGACTACCCTCTACCGATCTCTCTGTCGATGTGTTTTCAGCCACACTAGAGCAGTCATCAGAAGACCAGGTGTGTTTCCAATCACACTCGCATCACGCTCTCTAACACGTGGACCCGCATCACAACGTCTCCACCGGCGGAGTGGCCTCGAGCAAACCTCGAGTCAGGGAGGCGAGCGCACCCGCTGCCGCCTCTCACCGCCGCAGCCTAGTCTTGGCCGGAGGCACGAATGGTCGAGTTGTGGGCGAGGCAGGGCTCGCCGTTGAGGTGGGCGTTGAGGCACCCGGGCTTGGTCGCGGGGTTGCACAGGCGCACCCCGCAGGTGATGCAGGCGTGGGTGGCGCCTCTGGTGTTGCACGCCAGCACGCCGCAGCGGGCGCGCTTGTCCGCCGTGACGAGCTCGTGCCGGGCGCTGCGCGAGCCACGAAGGAGCGTGAGCGTCGCCTCCGCGAGCTCCCGTTTGGACATGCTGGCGACCGGCGAGCTCATCGCGTCGCGAAGCGACATGCCCGGAGTGGAGGTCGGCGTCTTCTTCTTCTTCTTCTTCTTCTTCTTCGGCTCATCAGGCGGCGAGCCGGACTCGCTCGCCGGCTGCGACGCCTGACTCGCCGCCTTGTCGGCCCTTTTTGCCCGCTTTGCAGCCTTGCGCCCCGCCTCTTCCTCCCCGGCGGCAGCAGACGGGCTGCCTGAGGCCGACGACTGCGACGAGGGCGAGGCAGCGACCGCCGTCGACTGCTCGCTGGCCGGCGTGGACATGTGCGAGGGCGCCGAGCTCGACGCACGGTTGCGGACGGAGGGGCAATCGCCTCTCTTCATCCGTCAAGCGGGTCAAAGCCGCCCGCCCACTTTCGGAGGACACTTTGCAAGAAAGAATTTTGGAATCGGAAATTTTTGCCCGGTAAAAGAAAAAAAGGAAGCCCCGCCGCCTCAGAAAGGGGTTGTTGTTGTTGTTTCTTGCTCCGCGGCAGTCCTTCAAGTAGTCTTCCGTCACGCGTCGCGAAGTCACGCGTCGACGTCCAGCGACCCGCGCCAGCCTCCGCCGCACGCAGAGGCGATCGGTGCGGCTCTCGGGCCGCTCCATCAGATGACGCCCTCAGACGAGGAGCTCGTGTCGCGGATGCAGAATGGCGCTCAGCCTTCATCGCCGCCTCGCTCATCGGGGCTTGCGCCATCTAGCGGCAGACTGTGGAGTCTTCTCGCGAGCCCCTTTCGATTGGTGCTCGCCGCGGCGCAACGCCGACGCGATAGACGCGCGAGCGAGAGCATCGCGGCCGACGTGGCCGCGCTGCGCGATGCTCCGTCGCCCAGCATGGTGCCACGACCCGGCGCGTCGAGCAGCTTCACCCCGCCACGGCACATACGGTTCTGGAGCACTCCGGAGAGTCGGGGCCGAGAGCCCCCGGCGCGCGGCAGCCGCTCCCGCTCCGTACCGCGACGCTGGTTCTGGCGGTCGAGGTCGCAGCAGCCTTCGCCGGATTCTCCGGTTGGCGATTCTCCGATTGGCGGGCCGAGCTCTGCTCCGGCGGCGTTGGCCGCGCCTCGCCCGACCGGGAACGCAGGCGCGCGACGAAGGCTGGCCTACGGGGGAGCAGCCGCGAGCGGGGGAGGAGCCGTGAGCGGCCCCGCAGCCGTGGAGGGCATCACGACCGGGTTCGACGGCATGCAGGTGGACGAGCCGCCGGCCAGTGGTGCCGCTGCTGCCGCTCCCGACGCCGCGGGCCCATCGGGTGCGGCGGAGTATTTGGAGGGGTCGGTCGGAACGCTGGCACCTGCCTGCTCTGGCGACGTCACCGATCACGCTGATGCTGCAGCTGCTATGGAGGTCGACGCCAGCGGCGCTGCAGCGGCGAGCAAGATCGAGCTAGTGGCGTATCTGTTCGACGCATGGTTCGACGCCGGGGCGAGCGACTTCGTCCCCCGCCGCCAGCTGCCGCTCAAGGTTGACGAGCCGGTGACCATCGGGCGCGACTCGACGTGCGACATTGCCCTCCCAAACAGCCTGCGGGTTGCTCCGTTGCACGCTAAGGTCGTCCTGCTCGAGAGCGGCACGGTGCTCGTCACGACGTACGGCACCAACGTCTGCTCCATATCTACGCTCCGCCGCGACGCCCGAGGCGCGCACCACAGGCTGCGGCAGGGCTTCCCGGCGGTGTTGGGGTTTCGGCAGATGTTGTACGTGCCGCAGAGTGACGGTTACGGCGGCTGCTGCATCGCGTGGCTTCGCCAGCCTGCGATGAACATGTCGACCGAGCCGGCCGAGCCGGGGGCGGGCGACGAGGCGATGAGCGCGGGCGAGCCCGAGCCGGCGCCCGAGCCCACCGCGTCGAGCGACGGCGCCGCCTCGCCTGCGGCTGGGCTCCCACCCACCTCGAGCTGCGGCGCGTCGCCGATGCCCGCCTCGCCGCAGGAGCCGTCGCTTCCGGCGGGCAGCGGGGCGTCGGCGGCGGGCCCCTCTGCGCCGGCGGCGCTCGACGTGGGGCCGGGCGGGCCGCCCGAGGAGGCGCGTGTCGGCGGGTCCGCGCCCTTTGCGCCTGCGCCGAGCGGGGCGGCCGTCCCCTCCTCCGCCGCCGGACCCGCCGCCGCCGCGCCCGGCGAGGGGGGCGTCGGAGGCGCCGCGGCGGCCGCCGCCGGCGATGGCTCCGCCAGAGGCGCCGCCTCCGGTGGCGAGGGCGACTTTTACTGGAGCGAGGCGGAGGAGGCCCGCCTGCGACAGCACGTCGAGAGCCTCGGCGCCGTCACGAGGGTGCCGCCACGCTTTTGGGCGGACGCGGCGGAGCTCTTCCCGGGACGGACGAGTGAGGCGCTGAGGCGCCACTGGGCCACAATACGGGCGGGAGGAGGTGGCGGGCAGCGGTGGCATATGTGGACGCAGGCAGAGGAGGACCAGCTGCTGACTTTGGTGGACGAGTCGGAGCCCAACTACTCGCGGGCTTACGCTGCGTTCGCCGACTCTCGCTCGAAAAAAGCCGTTCGACGGCGCTACTTGGAGCTGACTAGCCCGCGCGACTGGGTCCAGTGCGTCGCTTGCGAGAAGTGGCGGCACCTAAACCCGCCGCAGCCCTTCCACAAACTTCGGGGCGAGTGGTACTGCTTCATGAACTCCGACGGCGATCGCAACTTCTGCGCCGCGCCGGAGGAGGAGTCGGAGGAAATTGTCGAGAGGCGCGACAAGGTGCTGCGCGTGGCCGCGGACAAGGGGCTGACGCTGTTCAAGAGCTGCATCGCCGCTTCCGGCTACAAGCACGTGCAGCTGGATCCTCGCGATGGGTTCTACCGTGCCTGCCACACCATCGATGGCAAGGAAACTTCCTACTACGGCCACCCGCCGTGGCGCATTCCCGAGGAGGCGGCGCTCCACTACGCGAACACGGAGCATGGCCGCGCTGCCGCCACCGCCGCCGCCACCGCCGCCGCCTCCGCGCCTCTCTCCGCAGCCGAGGCGGTGGCCGAGGCGGAGGCGGAGAAGCTCGAGCTTCTCCGCTCCAAGAACCGAGCCGGGTACGAGGGCGTGACGCCCACGCCGGCGGGGCGGTTTCGGGCGCGAGCAATGGTCGACGGCAACGAGCACTACCTCGGCACCTTCGTCACCGCCGAGGAGGCGGCGCTCGTCTACGCCCGCTGGCGGCGAGAGCACGACGCCGCCCCCGTCACGCTCGAGAGCGCCGTCGAGCGACTCCACCTCGGCCTGTTCAAAGCCGTCGACGAGGAGACGCGGGCTCGCCTCGTCGCCTGCCTCTCCAAGCCCATCCTCGACGACCTCAAGGCGGCTGTCGACGCTCGGAAATCGACCGCGGAGAAGCTGAAGCTGGTGAGGGACCGCCTCACTTTCTCGGGAGGCTCCGAGGCGCGCCGCCCTGGCTTCACCCAGCACCCGCCGCGGGCTCGAACTCGTATCTCTCTCCGCAACCCCCGCCCCCGATCCGGCTGCAGGAGGAGGCGGCGGAGCTGCTGCACGAGTGCACCCTCCGCGGCGTTGCCAAGGTGTGCGGCGCGGAGGAGGACCTCGAGTCGCCGCACCGGCATACGCTGTACTCGCTGTGCGCAACGGGCACCACCAAGGTGTGCACCGTCTTCGTCGCCCTCGCGGCGGAGCTGCGGCTGCTCGCCAACTGCGGCAAGACGGGCGGCCTCTCGCAGGAGCAGTTTTACGCCATGGCCGCCGCCTCCGAGCAGGCGGGCCGGGTGTGCGCCGCTCGCGGCCACTACAACTCGGTCGGCGTGACGCCGCGCTCCATCTTTGCGAGCCGCAAAGTCCCGCGCGCGCATGTGTGCGAGGCGCTGCGCGTCGTCAAGGCAAACCCGCCTGCCTGCGCCGACGCGTTGAGTCGGGCGTGGACGGAGTACCTCTTCTACTCGCTCCACGACCGCTACTCGCCGCACGAGCTCTACTCGACCGACGGCACGGAGGCGGGCTTCAAGGCGGGCGACTCGGGCAACGAGAACGTACGGCGGGACGGCCAGTTCGACCCAGCGACGCGGCGGCGCTACGGTGGGCGCTTCCACGACCTCATCGTGCGCCACGGAGGGGAGGCGTACTTCGAGGGATCCGGGCCGCGCATGTGGCGCGTCCTCGCCGAGTTCATCATCGACTGGCTGGCGTGCGAGGTGCTGAGCGAGCCGTCGCTCAAGTTTGAGCCGAACAAGGCGACGGGCGAGGAGGGCTTCCTCGGGCTGGCGGCCAACGCGGAGATGGCGCTGCAGACGGTGGCGGACAAGGTGGTGGCGGAGAAGGTGGCGGGCGAGACGCTCTTCAAGGGCGTTTTCGGCGCGTGGGGCCTGCGGCTGCGCCCGAACGCGGAGTGGAAGCACGCGTCACTGTAGGCTCGAGCGTGCGCTTGTGTCTTTTTGTGTCTGAAAATCGTTATGCGATTGTACACTGGGGTTCTGTACGAGTGACTCGTCGTGCGATTGTGCGACCGAGTACCTCTCCCTTTCTGTATCCTTAGAGGTGTGATCGAAAGCACATCAGGCACCAGACGTACTGAGGGAGTGTGATCGAAAACACATTATCGGCCGGATCGCGGGCGCGGGCCGCCCCGAAGCGCCTCGATGTCGCTTCCTATCGGCCAAAGGCGCTTGACGCCGGTGGTCATATTATCGCTGGTTGTCGCCGCGGCTCTGGGCAAGAAGACTCGGCCGACGGGGTCGCTGCAGGCGCTTTACGATTTCTCGCGCGCCGACTGCCTCGCGGGCAGCTTTGGCAAGTCCAGCGGGAAGTCGGCCAGCTTGGGCGCGGTCGCCGTCGCTGGTTCGGGGAGCCACTGCCTCGAGGGCGTGGGCCTGGGAATGGACGGAGCGCGGTCTGGCACGGCGGCCGCCTCCGCCGGCACCATCTCTGACGCGCTCCCCGCCATCACCTCGTCCGGCGCATACTCTCTCGAGGTTTGGGTGCGCGCCGCGCCGCAGTCGAGCGACGCTTCCCTCCCGATCCTGGCGATCGGGACGGAGGGCGCCTTCCAGGATTCGAGCCCCTGCGACAAGGACCTCTTTGGCGTCGCGCTCATGCAGCGCGGCAACAAGGTCGAGGTGCAGCTCGCCTCGTCGTCCTATTCGTCTCGGGCCGACTCGTACAACTGCATCGTGATCGGGCCGGAAGTGCACGCGGGAAGCTCCGACTTCTTTACCGCCACCGCCGCCGACCTCGGCCCGCCCGTGCAGATCATGGTCGTCGTCCAGACCGGCAAGCCTGCCAAGGTGTACCACAACGGCAAGCCGGTCGCCGGGCTGATCGATGCCCTCAGCGCTCAGCAGTCGGACGTGTCGACCTACGCCTTGCAGCCGCAGTTCGACCTGTGGACGGACGCGTACAAGCTTCTCCTCGGGCCGGTCCCCTACACCAAGGGCGCCAAGGTCGGCTGGGACGGCGAGCTCCTCCTAGTCGCGATGCACTCGTCTGCGCTGACCGCGGCGCAGGTCCAGGACTCGTACTCGGCGTGGCTTGCCGACTCGGCGCCGCTCGCGGGGGAGCTGGCGCTCACGACGGTGGAGGACACGCCGTTCCTGATCACTCTCAACGGGACCGACCCCTTCGACGCAAAGTACAACCCGACCGGCGCCTCCAAGCTCTCGTACACCGTGACCAAGCTGCCGGCGCCGGAGCACGGCTTCCTCATCGCGGGCCACGCGGGCGCAAAGGCGCCGCCGTCGGGCGCGACGCCGCTGACCGGGCCGACGAAGCTGAGCAGCGCGAGCCTCTGGTTCACGCCCTACCCGGACCTCTTCGGCACCGCCGCAGCCACCTTCGAGTACCAGGTCTCCGACTCGAAGGGCGGCGCCTCGGAGGCGGCGACCGTCACGATTGACATCACGCCGGTGCGGCGGAAGGGAAAAG
>NW_005195702.1:0-1255 GCF_000372725.1 Emiliania huxleyi CCMP1516
GAAGGGTTTGCGATCCACCCGCCGATTCTGAGAAGAGAATTTTACAAAGAAACTCCCTCGCACGACACTAGGCACGGGACTGGCGCGCACTGGCTCTACTTAGAAGAGAATCTCGCCATCTCGCTGGCCTCTCCGCAAGGCCCCCCCGACCGCGTCGAACTCATCGGCGCGGGCTAAAATCTAAATACAACGGACATCCCAAGCTAGGCCTAGGGCTGGCGGCTGGGTCGAGGACAGACACGTCCCCACCTTTGCAGGATCGGCGCGGCAGGATCGGCGCGGGCTCTCTCGCAGCGCTTTTGTTATTTTTTCTTTTGAGAGCGCCTTCGTTGTTAATAGTACAAACCCAATGGTCCCTCGCTAGCGGTCCTTCGTTGCAGTCGCACACACACACACGCCACGCCGCACCGCGCGCCCGCCCACTGCCCCGCCCAGGCGGGAAAGAGATGAGGAGATGGGACAGCAAAGGAGGAGCCACAAACACGTATGCGGCTAATTTTTTCTTTTTCGATTTACGGCCCGGATTGGCTGCCTGCAAGGAGCGATCCAGGCCTGGATCGCCTGCATCTGGAGGCGCTGGCCACCCGGTGGCTTGAGGCCCATGACCTCACTCCTCGGCAACACTGCCACCGCGAGGTTCGAGCTCCCATCCACGGACTCGCCGTGGCAAGTCGCCTTTGGAGCGCCAAGCAAACTCGGCCGATGCCTGTCTCCTCGCACATTCTTGGCGTTCCGTGTCCTCCTTGCTCTTTTCTGGACCGGCATCACAATCTGGAGCATGGTGGACCACAAGGCCAATGACCTCGAGACGGCGCCAGAATTCTACATCTACCTCACCAACTGGAGCCTTCTCATCGAGTGGTTCTACCTCGTGTCTGCGACATTCGTCACTCGGATGGCACTCCGCAACCCAAAGCGAACTGCGCTGGATGGCGCTCCATCAAAGACGCCGCTCTTTGCGCGCATCACGTACGCAGCACAGGTCGAGACCTACGTCCTCTCCTTCTTCGTATTCGTGCTCTACTGGGCGCTCGTCTACGATGGCGGCACCATCCATGCTCTCTCGGTCTTCACCCACGGCGTCAACTTCCTCGTCGCGCTCGCAGACTGCCTGGTCGCGGGCATCCCAATGCGCCTCGTGCAGTTCTGGCTCCCCTTCGTCATCTCGAGCACGTGCGTGAGAGTAGAGTAGACCTCCGCACATCCTTCTTGTTCTTCATCACAGCTCGGTCTCTTAGGTACGTCATCTTCTCGG
>NW_005195701.1:0-1255 GCF_000372725.1 Emiliania huxleyi CCMP1516
CGAGACAGCTACAGCGGAGAGGCAGCAGACTGACTGATGGGATCCTGCTGCAAAACAGGCTCTCGCGGAGGTTGAGGCGGTGCTCTTTCCGGGAGCCGCGGCCGGTAGCAGCACGCCTAGGAGCTACGACACCGATCTCTACGCCTGCTTTCGCGACCTGTGTTTTGGACTGCGCGGGCACTGCGGGCAGATGTCCAACTGGATGAAGCAGCCGGTTCCCTTCCCCTACTTTCACGTTCTCACGCTACTCCTGGTCATCGATCTCTTCCTCATCTCCTATGGCCTTGTCACGCTCGATGAAATTGAGTGGTTCCTAAAGCCCTTCTTCTTTGCGATTATCTGCATCTGCTTTCTGGGCCTGAAGGATGTGGCCATTGCCATGTCTGACCCATTTGGCGACGACGCCATCGACATCGACCTCGAGCTGCTGCTGATCGACGCGTACAAGAACGCGATCGCCCTGCTGCGCGACGGCAGGCCCTGCGATGGTCACCGCCTCCAGGGTCTGGCCAACCCAATCACCAGCGGCGCGGCGCTCTCGCCCCGCACGCCGCCCGCCGGGGGGCCGGGAGGGAGCAGGGCTGGGAGCAGCGCGACGGTGCGGCGACACGCGGTCGAGAAGCTGCCGCTCGCGATGGCGCCGGCGGAGCTGACGTCCGAGCTGATGCGCAACGCGAGCGAGTGTGGTACGCCGACAAGCGACCACGCCTGCTGATAGCCCCCCGCTACCCGGTTGCACTCGTGCGACGTAGCGGGGGGCCACAACTACGTTTACGAAAACATAAGTAGTCCCGCGAGGTGTGAATTTGGCCGCCCCAGTAGCCCCCTTTCCAGCCGGATAAGCTTTTCGTGGCAAATCCAAAGTTGCGCTGCGCGCGAAGCCGCTTTTGAAGCGCGAAACGAATCTCGTCCTACCTCGTCCCACCGGCCCCACCGGCTTTTCGTCGCCCATGCTGGAAGCGTGGGTTCAGGGCTGCGAACGAGCTCCTTGACCTGCCGCCGCTACACCCGCCATTGGTTAACGCCTGCGACCAGATCTTGACGGCGCTACACAGGCTCCTGACGGAGGCGGACGGCATCCGCGCGGCACTTGAGCTGGACGAGCAGCTGCCGCTCCTACGTCTGATCGAAGAAGCTGAAGAGATGCTGGAGTTGGAGCCGCTCGAGGGCAGCCTTCAGTCACGGCTTGGTGCCATCCGAGACCTGCTGGCCAACGCCCCGTACTCCCGCTCAGCTCTCGCTGCAGCAGCCTGAG
>NW_005195700.1:0-1254 GCF_000372725.1 Emiliania huxleyi CCMP1516
CCGCCGCCTCAATACGCGTTTGGCTGGCCGTCGCCGCGCCCTCCTGCGCGGTCTGATGCGACGGGAGTCGGTCACTCGCCTCGAGCCGCGCCATTCTCTCTGCGAGCCGTGCCACCGCCGCTTCCACCACCTGCGAGGGGTTGCCGAGGGGCGTGAGCGATCCATCTGGCCGCCTCGGAGAGGGGGGGGGAAGGGGGTTCGCCCACCGCGGCCTCTAGTTCCCTCGCCGCGTCGCCCGCGGCGTCCTCGTCGGCGCTCGAGCCCAACGTCTCAGCGGCACCGGGTGAGGGGGGCGCAGCACCCTGCTCCTCGGCCCCGCCGCTCGCTCCGCGCCCTCGCCCCTCCTCCTCCAAGCTCTCACCCCGCCCGCCCACCTCCTCTCCACCCTCGCCCCCCTCCTCGCCCCCCTCCTCCTCGCCCCCCTCCTCCTCGCCCCCCTCCTCCTCGCTCCCCTCCTCCTCCTCGCCCCCCTCCTCCTCCTCGCTCCCCTCCTCCTCTCCCCCCCCCTCCTCGTCGCGGAGCTGCGCGAGGAGCTGCTCCGGCGCCGGCACCACGCTCCTCGCCTCGGCCGCCTCCGCCTCGATCGCCGCGAGCACGCGCCTCCGCGACGCCGCCGCCTGCCGGAGCGACTCGTCCACGCCCTCCTGCGCGATCGCGTCCGAAACGGCCGCCTCTTCGCGCCACGCCACGTCCCACAGCAGCGCCGCGTCGCCGCCGCCCACGGAGAGGAGAGTGCGGCCGTCGGGGGAGAAAGCGAGGCCGGCGACGTGGTCGACGTGGCCGACGTACCGCTCGCACGCGTGCAGCGGCGCGGCTCGCACGCCTAGTCTCGGCGAACCTCGGTGAATCCCGGCGCATCTCACGCGCGGGGTGGCGCGGGCCCCCCGCCGGGCCGCTGCAGCGCCGCCGTCGCCCACGCGCGCAGCATGCCGTCGGCGCCGGCCGAGACGAGGAACCGCCCGTCGGGCGAGACGGCGAGCGCCTATCCCGGGGGTGAGTCTCGGGTGATCTCGGGCGATCTCGGGTGATCTCCGACCCGAGACGGCGAGCGCCTACAGCGGTGCGCGGCCAGGCGCCTCGAGGCTCCGAGAAGCAGCCTGCCCGCCGGCGAGGGGGCGGAGAGCGCGTCGGGCAGCGACGGGTGCGCGCGGGTGGCGACGGAGCGCACGGTCGCAGAGGCGGCGGCGCCGTCCTCGCCGTCGGCGAAGGTGACGCAGATCAGCTCGCAGCCGCCGGGGCGGCGTAGAGCGCCCT
>NW_005195699.1:0-1254 GCF_000372725.1 Emiliania huxleyi CCMP1516
GAAGGGGGGGGGGGTAGGGGAGAAGTACTCTTGAGGGAAACATTGGACCGTCAGGCCCCGGGGACTGGCTGAGCGGCACAGTTTCTGGCCGCCCGGCCTGCGAGCAGTCGCCGCGAGACGATCGAAGGCGCTCAGTTCAAGCGCGCCGCCATGCCAGATCTTGCCCCACGCCCCGACCAGACCGGGCAGTGCGTGCAGGAATGATACAGGCATGATGGACGTGGTGAGCACGCCAGCGGCACCGCTGCGCACTCTCAGGGTCGCAGCCGCCTATCTCGTGAGGGGTGTGGCTCGGGGCGGGTGCGAGAGAGTCGACGAGCACGGCGCGCGCGCGTGCGCGCGTGGTAAGTCGGTTTACATTTCATCACTGGTATAAAAGAGACCCAAAACGGCACGCGCGCCGCGCGCACGCGCGCTCGCATCACCTCAACACTCACACAGCAAATCAAAGATGCGGGCAGCCACGCGCCGTTCGAGTTTCTTCGACAGCAGAGGGACGGCAGCGAATCTCTCCACGGCTCATACCTCACCAACTTCTGCACGGCGTGCAAACGAATCCGTTTGATGAGCCTTTCCTTTCGCATGTGGCCAGAGACCCTGACCTGCGAGTGCGCATGTGCATGAAAGTCTCAACCACAGTGAGCGTGAGGCTGTGCGTGGTTGTCGGAGACTCCGTGCGGCTGCGCGATGCGGTTTGCCAGCACTGTCGAAAGTCGGATCCGGTGGAGGATCAGTGAGTTACCCGCTTACTTGAAGAAACACCACGGCCAGAGAAAAGGCAACACGCCGCAGGTCCACACTCACGCCTGTGGACAAGATACAACGCAGACCCGGCATCTAAGATACCTTAAGGCATCTCGAAAACGAAAAAATCGAGCGTGATATCGTGACGTGCGGCGCAGCAACTTTTAGGTGGAGATCCCCCTCCCTCCTCGCCACGCATGCTAGCCTTCTGGGAGTCCCAGGAGTACGAGGCGGACCCTTTCGCCGACAGTGTGCCTTACGAGATCTGCTCAGAATACGAGTGCGAAGACGAGCGCCCGCTGCTGGAGCATCAGCAGATGCTGCAGCTCCGCAGACTTGGGACCATACGTGTATTCGACGGCTTCAACCCAACGCTGAACCGCGAACACGCCATCGAAGAGATGAGCGACGTGGAATGGCTCAATCAGCTTGCCAATGACGCCCGCCCGCCGTGCGAGGTCAGAATGCCGACGCCTGGCATCCGACTGGCAAAGGTCTCGCACGACCAAG
>NW_005195698.1:0-1254 GCF_000372725.1 Emiliania huxleyi CCMP1516
CGATCGGCTCATCTAGCTTGACGCGCGTTACCTTGATATTTTCGTCGGTGATATAGAGAGCGACCGGCTTTGCGTCCTTGTTGGCCAGGTGGGTGAAGTCTCCCGTCCATCCTTGCGCTAGCTTGACAAATTGGCTCCATCCCTCGTAGTACTTCCTTGGGTTCGGCCCACCCACTCCCTTTATGATGTCCGACCGGCCGCAGTTGCTATTGAGCTTGAATTCAGGCACCGCGTCCTCCGTCTCGAAGAATGCGAGAGCACCCTCGACGGGCGCATCACGTGTGTAGTGCAGCTGAAGCGTTCCCTGGGCAGAGTCGTCGTAAACGAGGGAGCCGCAGATGGTCGGCTTTTTTGGAACGCTCAGCCGAGACACTCGCTTTGGCACACTGCTCGACCCTCCGCCGAGGCATGGACAGCACTTGCTCAGGAAGGAGCCGTTAGGCTGGCTGGAAGTGCCCGCTGGCGTAGCGACAGCAGGAGGCGCAGCCGGCGGTTGGGCTGCAGCTGCCGAATCCATCTGATCTGCGGCAGGGGCTGGGGCTGGCGCTGGCGCTGGCGCCTCCACTTCAACGTCTTTCATCTTCACCGGGTGGTCCGCGTTCTTGAAACCGCACTTGCATTGACCAAAACTCTCGGAGGTGAGATCGATGCGGAAACTATCACAATAGATCTCTGGGTCCCCACAGGCGTTTAGCGGGTCCGGCATTGTGCGCACGCGTCGTAGGAGAGAGTGCCACCTTCACCACTTTGGTCCTCTCGTAGCGCCAAGCTTTTACGACCAGGAAAGTGATCTGGCCCTGCGAGGCCGAGGGGGCGTCGCCACGCGCCTTTGTGAGGTCGTGGTCAGGCGAGACATAGATGGTGGCTCGAGGATGGTGTGGATGGAGGGCGGAACGACGCTCGGGGCAAAGGAGGGAGGCGGTGGAGAGGCGCCCACGCAGACCTCTGGCGGAGGCCACCTCTCGAACCGACCAACAGCGTGCTGCCGGTCGGGGCTGATGGACTACAACTCCCCTGTTATGAAAGGCGCAATGTGAGTATGTGAGTGAGTATTCTTGACTCGCATCGGTTGCCTCCATGAATGGCGGAGCTATTCTCGCGTCCACACCACACCTGGCTCTGGACACGCCCATAGCGGCATCAGAAGTTTTATCTCTGGGCCCCGAAAGGCATCTCTAGCAGCGTCGTTACGCATGCGCCCTCCCCTCCTGGGCGCAGGCGCCTCACACCTCGACAGAGCATACGCCCTTGGCG
>NW_005195697.1:0-1254 GCF_000372725.1 Emiliania huxleyi CCMP1516
GCGGCTTTTTTAATTGTCCCCAGGCGCAGTTAATACTTATGGTGTTATGGCTCTCCGGGCATAGCCCCCCATAACATGTTATGGGCTGCTATGGGAGGGCCGTCCCGGGTCCACGGTGTTATGGCCCGAGAGGCCACGCCGGACTGCTCGCCGCTGGAATTTTCGTTTCGCGCGCTTCCGCGCGCGCGCCCGCGAGGTAGGTTCGGCATCGATCCCCAAATATTTTCTCTTTTGCCCAAGTTAAATTCAATAACATCACCCTGCCTCCTGAGGCTGAGCGAGGGCTTCAGATTGCTCAATCAAGACCACGGGCCCTCCCCCCCCCCCCCCGCAATTTGCTTCCCGTTTCTAACTCGTACTCGCTCTGCAGCTCTGCACGCTTCCCTCCATTTTTAACTTGTATGTCTTTCTATGTCTTTCCCGCAATTTAACTCACGTCCTTTTTCTTTCCTTTTTCCACTCATGTCTCGAGGTTTCTAAAAAGTGGAAGCTGGCTGCTCCCGCTTTTAGTAGTTAAAGCTCCGTGCGCGCCAGTCCCGTGCCAGTGTCGTGCGAGGGGCACTTGGAGTACTTGGAGTGCTATGAGGTGTTATGAGGTGTTATGAGTGCTGTGAGGTGTTATGAGGTGTTATGAGGTGTTATGGTAGGGTGGGCATAACAGCCATAACAGCGATGGAGGTGTTATGAGGTGTTATGAGGTGTTATGGGGTGTTATGAGCAGCCAGCCATAACAGCCATAACACCTGTTATGGCCGCTCCCATAACCTTGATTGAGTGGGGACAACTTTTTTCGCGCTCCAGCCCTGAGAGCCCTCTGCCTCTCGGGTCTTCATAGTAGACCGGAGGGCTACGAAGCCTTCACACTCCAAGGGGGGCTGGATCTATATACTTCGCGGTTTTAGCATTTAGTAATCATGTACACTCACCTCTCCGGCACGCAAAGCGACAGGCTAGTTCCATTTCACTCTGACACGCTAATCTTGAAAACGTCCAACGGAGCTCCGTGTTGCTCCCAGCGCCCTCCCCCGCGCTTCCTGCGGCCCTAGCCGATGGTACTAGCATGGGAGGTCATCTGGCTACCGCGAGAGCGACCCAACTCGTCGACATCGTCCGATGATGGTGCCTCAAAGTCAGCCTTCGGAGGCTATCGTGGGGTCGAGCCGGCAGTAGCCGTGACATGTGGTTCCACCACCCCTCGTAGTCTTTGCCTCTGACCGCCACCGTTCCCAGGCTGCCTAATGGGATGGAAAGGAA
>NW_005195696.1:0-1254 GCF_000372725.1 Emiliania huxleyi CCMP1516
TGCGAGCCCGCGATGCGTGGCCCACCGACGCAGAGCGCGAGGAGCAGCCGCTGCGCCTCGGCGGTGTCGAAGCCCGGCGCAGCCGCAGCGGACGGCGCCGCGTGGACCAGCGGGGCGAGCACGAGGTTGTGCGCGAGACAGGCGAGGATAGCACCGGCGAGCAGCAGCGCCTTCCGGGGTGCAGACACACGAGTAGCACGCGCCATTTTGCAAAGTGGACGCCACAAATTGTGGCGCACGCCGTCCAGTCTGTGTCTCGAGGTCTCGAGGTTGATTGTTGTTTGATGCGCAGGCCTTTCTTTTCCGGAGTGCAGGAGTTGCCCCTTCTCCGACTAGTTGCCGGCCACAGGCCCTAACACTCTCTCACTCAGCCACCGGCACCGCTGCACGCACGCACGCTCGCTAGACTAGACTGCCACAATCAGACACTTCCTCACCGAGTACACCCATGTTCAGCGCCACTCAAGGAAAGGATTCGCAGGGAATGGGCCAGCAAGTAAACACTACCGTCGTAGTTCGAGGCCGGCGGGCGGCCTTCTCTCGAGGTCTCGAGATACACAGAGCGGCCAAGAACTATCCCTCGGCCGGCCTCGAACCCGAGGGCCCACGGCAAAATTGGCTTTCTTTTGGCGGGCAAGGATAGTTCCGCCTCCAGCGAACGTCCTCCTATTCGCCGGCAGTGGGCCCCGACTCGCCGACACCAACATGGGCAAGAGGACCACAGGATACAACGCTTTGGAAGAGAGAAAGCACGCCGCCAATTGCGGTATGTTTTTTTCGTTCCTCTCTCTTGGTCTCCTGGACTTGGGCTACCTCGGAGTTGGTCAACATCTTTGCAGGAGCAGCGGACGTTGAACCAGGCTCGGGCGAGGCTCAGGCTGGCCAGTCCTGGGTGCTCAAGTGGATGGCATTCTACACTGCGATCGTCGTCCTGGTGATACATCACGTCGAGCACACCAAATGCCGCAACCACTCGTTCCATCCTCAGATGTGCGCGGCCCTGCCCTGCTCGGTCGATCCATGCGCAAGCGGCGGGGGAAGCGGGTCGTACTACAACAAGGGCGGCGGCGTTGCAGAAGTTTATGGTGTTCCGATTTTTCATGCGGCCGGAAACGCCTGCCTCATCATCGCTAAGAGCTATGACCTTGGCGGGGAATGCCCCACGCCCCCAGAGTCAGAGTTCTGGTCACATTGGGGCGCACTTCTTCTTGCGGCATCGGGCGTCATCGCAGACTTCATGTGAAGCCACGGATG
>NW_005195695.1:0-1356 GCF_000372725.1 Emiliania huxleyi CCMP1516
CACATTTAATCAGCTATATGGCACTGGCGTTTTGGCTGCCCCGCCGGGGACAGCACCTCCCCCGAGCTCTGCCCGGACTCGTGCCTGCAGGCGTGACCACGTGATGACGGCGGCGCACCTCCTCCTCGAGGGCGAGTGGCGGAAGGCCGCCGACCAGCTCACCTCGATGGCGGTGCGGCGAGATGACACGAGATTGCACGAGATGACACGAGATTGCACAGCTCACCTCGATGGCGGTGCGGCGAGATGACACGAGATTGCACGAGATGACACGAGATTGCACAGCTCACCTCGGTGGCGGTGCGGCGAGATGACACGAGATTGCACGAGATGACACGAGATTGCACAGCTCACCTCGGTGGCGGTGCGGCGAGATGACACGAGATTGCACGAGATGACACGAGATTGCACAGCTCACCTCGGTGGCGGTGCGGCGAGATGACACGAGATTGCATGAGATGACACGAGATTGCACAGCTCACCTCGGTGGCGGTGCGGCGAGATGACACGAGATTGCACGAGATGACACGAGATTGCACAGCTCACCTCGGTGGCGGTGCGGGGCCGGCTGCCCGCCGGAAGAAGAAGAAGAGGAGGCGCCCGCCCTTCACACGGAGGGCTGCGAGGCAGGTGTGGGACTTGCTGCCCGACCCGGCCCGCACGCGCGCCTTCCTGCGCGCAAAGATCCAGACCGAGGGCTTGCGCGCGTACCTCATCTCGTCGTACGCGCACTTCGACTCGCTCTCCCTCTCGGCGCTGGCGGAGCGGTTCGATCTCCCGCCAAACGAGACGCACGCGCTCGTCTCGAAGATGCTCCTCGACGGCGCGCCGCCCGCAGAGCTCGCTCTCCCGGCCCGCCTCGCGGGACACGTCCAGGACACGTCCAGGACACGTCTGTGTCACGCCCCTTAGGCACCGCCCACTGATGAGGCCGCAGCCCTTCGCAGGCCGCCCTCTTCTCATCCTCCCACTGTCTTGATAGGCACCATCCACGCTTGCTGGGACCAGCCGACCGACACGCTCGCCGTGCAGCGGATGGAGCCGACCAAGCTGCAGTTCCTCGCTCTCCAGTTCGCCGACAAGTGCGCGCAGCCCGTCGACACGCATACGACAGAGGGCACACCGAATTAGAGTGACCGAATGGCCAATGCTGCAGGTGCGCGCAGCTCGTCGAGGCGAACGAGCGCGTGCTCGACTCGCGCACCGGTCTGGCCGCAGCTAGACGCAGAGACGCACACATCCCTTGCCTCCCCTGCCGCACCCCACTGCTGCTGCTGCCACCGCCGCACGCCGCACGCCCGAGTGCCCTACTCGGCCCTCCCTCCACTCCAGCATTTGCGATGCCCCCCCCCCCCA
>NW_005195695.1:2477-17098 GCF_000372725.1 Emiliania huxleyi CCMP1516
TGCCGCCACGCGCCGCCAAAGAGCGCATTCTCGACGGCCACCTGGGGCGCGGCACCCTCGGTCCATCCCGCAGGCAACCTCGCGCGATCTCTCGCATTCTCGCCAATGGAGGGCAGGGGAGGGAAGGGGGGGGGGGGAGGGAGGGAGGGAGGGAGGGGGGGAGGGAAGGGAGAGGGAGGGGGGGGAGGGAGGGAGGGAGGGAGGGAGGGAGGGAGGGAGAGGGAGGGAGGGAGGGAGGACGGGAGGGAGGGAGGGGGGGAGGGAGGGAGGGAGTGGAGGGGAGTGGAGTAGAGTGGAGTGGAGGGAGGGAGGGGGAGAGGCAAACAAGCACCTTGGCGTGCTCTCCGGCGACATGGGTCAGACGAGGCGTGCCCGAGACGACGTCGCCCGCCGCGTACACGTCCGGGTTGCTGGTCGCGAGGAGCTCGTCGACCTGCGGGCGATCTCGAGAGATCTCCCGCTGATCTCGAGCGACCTCGGGTGATCGCGGGTGATCTCGGGAGATCTCGGGAGATCTCGACTCGTCTGGCATCTAGTCGCTCGTGGCCAGGATGCCGCCTTCGCCCGCCTCCACGCCCGCAGCGTCGAGGCCGAGATCGCCTGCGGGTCATGTCTCCGACGCATCACGGACGTGTCTCGTACCTTCCGAGCCCGAACCTGAAGCCGAGCACGCCTACAGGGACGTGCCGGGACACGTCCGGTGGACACTTCTCGCACATCTCGCCTCCGCCGCCCCCGCAGCTCAAGCCGCCGGTGTTTGGCTCTCTGCCCGTCGCCACGAGCAGCGCGTCGCACTCCAGCGCCCAGCCCTCCTGTTCACGGCTGGACGGTGTGAAGAGGTGCCGACCCACGCGCAGCGCGTCCACCCCGCTTGCAGCTCGCCTCGCCGCCGCCGTCGCACTCCCCCGCCGCCTCGCCGCCGCCCCCTCCTCCCACAGCGTGGAGGGTGATGCGCGGGAATCCGCCCGCCTCCGGCGAAGTGTGCGACACCCTCTCGACAGTCGCGTTGTAGCGCACGGTCACGCCAGCCTGCAGGGAGGAGCGGGGCGGTCTCGCGCCGGCGGCCGCGGCAGAGACGAGGACACGTCGCCTGGGTAACCTCTGGGCGAGGCTCCGGCCCCTCTGCTCAAGGCCCCGTCTGCTCAAGGCCCCGTCTGCTCAAGGCAGCCACACCTCCCGCCGCGAGGACAGCTCACGCTGTGCCCTCTCTCTCGGCGGCACCTCGGCTGCACCTCGGCTGCACCTCGGCTGCATCTCGGCTGCATCTCGGCTGCACCCTGGCTGCACCTCGGCTCCACCTCGGCTGCATCTCGGCTGCATCTCGGCTAGCCGCCCGCCTCACGCAGCGCGGCCGCCACCGCCTCCCCCGCCTTGGGGTGTTCCCTTGGCAGCAGCCTCCCCGACCTCGCCAGCACGGTGACTGCCGATCCGAAGGCGGAGAAGGCATGCGCAATCTCCAGTGCCACAGCGCCGGCGCCTATTCACACTTGCGCGCGTGAAGAGGCGGCCGTCGACGCCGCCGTCTCGAGGGGGTGACCAGCGGCCGGCGCCGAGGACGGCGAGTCGGGGCGGCAGCGAGTCGAGGTTGAACAGGTTGGCGTTGGTGAGGAAAGGCGCGGTCTCCAGCCCGGGTATGGGCGGCAGCGCGGCGCGCCCTCCTGTGCTCACAGCATCGCGGTGCCAAGTGGCGAAGGCGTGCGGGGAGGGACCAGCGCCGCCGTCTGTCGGCCGCCTGTTGCGATGACTGCCTTCCGGAAGCGGAGGACCTTGCCGTTCACCTGAGGGTGGCGCGTGCAGACCACTGCTGCACCGGC
Organism: Emiliania huxleyi CCMP1516; assembly: GCF_000372725.1. Lineage (NCBI taxonomy): Eukaryota > Haptophyta > Isochrysidales > Noelaerhabdaceae > Emiliania > Emiliania huxleyi. The sequence continues at coordinate 4,292 of NW_005195695.1, forward strand.
TCTGGGCGCGGTCCGGCTCCCCTGTTGCTTTGCGGTCATTGTTCCCTTGTTGGTTGTAGTTGCAGTTGTAGTTGTGTGCGTGCGTGCGTGCGTGCGTGCGTGCGTGCGTGCGTGCGTGCGTGCGTGCGTGCGTGCGTGCGTGCGTGCGTGCGTGCGTGCGTGCGTGCGTTGTGTGCCCTGTGCGTGCGTTGTGTCCACCTCGACAGTGTTGCGGCCGGTGAAGCGGCCTCGCCCTTGGTACACGTCGGCGCCCGCCGCGTTGGTGCCCTCGTGCGAGTCGGCGGGAGCGATCTGCGCCCGCTTCGCCCTCAGCCTCTGCATCACCGCCTGTGAGTGATTAACTCCTCATTAGATGATCATCGTCAACCGGCACGTGCTTCTGCCAGCTCTCGAAGGCCGCAAAGTCGACCGCCGGAGGCGCCGAGAGCCGCACTCCAAACTCCTCTGCTCGGCGCACCTCCCTCACGGCGCGCGCGCTGCGGAGCAGCGCCTAGCGGCAGCAGCGACATTCGGGAGCAAGGCGGCGCGTCCAGATCGCGTGCGAAGCGGCGCCTTGGAGGGCACGCAACCGACATTGAGGCAGTCGCCGCCGGCGAGCGCCTCCGAGATCAGGCAGGAGCGAGCGCCGCGCCGCGCCGCCTGCTTGGCCGACACGAGCCCGCCCGCGCCCGCGCCAATGACGACAAGGTCGTACACTTCGGGCGGCGACGGGTCCGTCCAGCGTCGAGGGTGGACCGCGTCGAGCAGCCTGGCATTGCTCGCGTCGAGCGGTTCAATCTCGAGCTGCCGGGCCGCGCTTGCGTCGGCGTCGGCACTCGGATCCCAGCGAGCAACGGCGGAGACCGGCTGTGTGCGGATGCCTGTGGCGGCGGCTGAGGGCGGCGAGAGGTAGGCGAGAGCGGAGAGGCGGAAGAGTGTGGCCATCGCTATGCGCAAAAAAAGTTTCGCGCGCGCAAGTCTCCCTCACCTGCCAACAATAGATCTACCTCGGTGGCGCAAGGGTACCTCAACTGAGATAAGCGCCGAAGCCTTAGAAATCGCCGACCGATCGAGAGAGGAGATTCCCGAGGCGCGTGCGCGGCACAGCTCGCCTTGTCCGCGCCCCTCGCCCGCCCGCCACCCTCACTCGCCCGCCCCGCCCTCCCCGCGCCCCGCCCCGCCTGCGGCCACACCAAGGTCCCCTCTCCTCTCCGTCACCGTCCCGCGGGGCCCCCATTGCGTGCAGATTAACCATGGGACGCAGGCCGATCGTTGGTGGCAACTGGAAGTGCAACCCAGCTGAGATCTCGAAGCTCGACGGTCTGGTTGCCAACATCAACGCGTGCGATACGTCGGGCTGCGACGTGTACGTCTGCCCGTCGCCGCTGCACGTCGGGCTCGTCTACAACAAGTTCACCAACGGCGCCTGCGTGGCGCCGCAGAACTGCAACTTCAAGGGCTGCGGTGCGTACACTGGTGAGATGGCCGTGGACCAGATGGTCGACATGGGCATGAAGTGGTGCCTCATCGGCCACTCCGAGCGCCGCGGCGAGTTCGGCCTGCCGACGCCCGTCGAGAGCAGCGAGCTGCTCGCCACCAAGTGCAAGTACATCCTCGAGAAGGGCATGAAGTGCATCTACGCCATCGGCGAGCCGCTGCCCATCCGTGAGCAGGGCATCGACGCGGTGCTCGCCTACTGCGTGGAGCAGCTCACGCCGTTCAAAGACATCCTCGATCCCGAGACGGTGGTCCTCGCCTACGAGCCCGTCTGGTCGATCGGCACCGGCGTGACGGCGACGCCGGAGCAGGCGCAGGAGACGCACGCGGCCATCCGCAAGTGGATCTCGGAGAACGTGAGCCCGAAGTGCGCCGAGGGCATCCGCATCCAGTACGGCGGCTCGGCCAACGCCAAGAACGCCCCCGAGCTCTCCGCCTGCGCCGACGTCGACGGCTTCCTCGTCGGCGGCGCCTCGCTCAAGCCCGAGTTTGCCGAGATCGTCGCGGCCATCGCCCAGGCCAAGAAGGCCTGACTCGTCGCGGACGGGAGGCGCTCCCGACTGTGAGTGGCGCAGCCACTGCGCCCACGTAGTGCCATGGACACGGCGTGAGGCGGAAGGGCAGCGGCGCGGCGTCCACCCGTGCCGTGCGTGTGGTGTTGGAAAGGGATGATCTCGGAACACGGCGCGATCGCTCTCTCGTCGGTGTGTGGATAGCGCGTGCGCACCCGCAGCGATGGCAACATGGGCGGAAGGTGGGTCTTGTCCGACGCGTCAACGATTAGGACGTGGATGTGTGGGGAGGTGACCGGTCCCGCTATGGATATGTAAGAGCCACTAATGCAATTGTTGGCCACCTTATGCACATCCATGGCCACGGTTCGTAGGACGTCGCTGAGACGTCGTGTATTTTGGTGCCGTGTCAAGCCGGGTGGCGGCTCAGTGAGTGATGCGTCACGCATACGGCTTTACGCCGCCTTCGCTTCACGCGTACAGACAGAAAGCCCGATCGGTGATTTCAGATGTGCTGCGTATTATGCGCACGTCTTCTGCACCGATCGTTACCACCGACCTTCTGGCCGCTACGCACCACGCACCACGCATCTGTTTTATGTAAGCTTTGCCAGAGAGGCTCTCTCGGGGCGCTACGCACACGGTGTATTACGCACACGTCTTACGCAGTGGGATCGTAAATCGGGGCTGGGTGGGCCTATGACCGACGCATTACGCACATGCACTACGCTCTCGACCGTGAACGGCGGCGGAGAGGGGATTACGCCCTTTTTACGCACACGTCTGATGCATCGCTCGCCATGGGTGTCCGGGGGGAGCTTACGTCCCACGTATTACGCACACGCACGATTTGACTGAGAAGTGGCGGCCAGCAAGGGTTACGCCTCACGTATTACGCATACGTCTGACGCATCCGCCCACCTAACCCCTAACCCCTAACCCCTAACCCCTAACCCCTAACCCCTAACCCCTAACCCCTAACCCCCTACCCCCCCCTAACCCTAACCCCTAACCCTAACTTCGCGCTGCCGCTAGGCAGCTGCCATAAATTGGCGCTGCCGCTAGGGCTGCCATAAGCTGGCTAGGATTGTATGTGCGCTGGTAACAACAGACTCGGGCATAGCCCTCGACAGCCACCCCCTAACCCCCCCACCCCCCCCCCTTATGTGCGCGCGTCGCCCCTTCACGTCGGCATCGTGTTCAAGGGTTTCAAGGAGGGCGTGCACTGCGCTCCGCAAAACTGCAACTTCACGGGGCCCGGAGCGTACACGGGCGAGATGTGCGCCGACCAGATGGTCGACATGGGCATGAAGTGGTGCCTCATCGGCCACTCGGAGCGCCGCGGCGAGTTTGGGCTGCCGACGCCGGCCGAGTCGAGCACGCTCATCGCCGAGACAAAGGTGCGAGACACTCCTCAGACCCTTCCGAGACCCTTTGGACGCCCTCGGAGGCCGCGGCTGCACTCGTCCTACCCCCCCCCCCCCCCCCCAACCCACCCACCACACACACTCCACCCCCACTCGCCTCGCTGTGCCTGCTTCGGCCACCGCTCTTCCCTGCCGCCCCTTGCCGACATCTGCAATCCCGCCCCGCAACCAGATGGGCTACCTCCTCGAGAAGGGGATGAACGTCATCCTTGTTCCACTGGCCAGCATTTTTTATAAAATAATTTTATTATCGCCGCACTCGCCTGCTGACACCGTCCTGGACTTGCTCAACAGGTCCATTGGCACCGGCGTCACCGCCTCGCCGAAGCAGGCGCAGGAGACGCACGAAGAAATCCGAAAGTACCTCGCCGAGGCGGTGAGCAAGGAGTTCGCCGATGACGTGCGCATCCAGTACGGCGGCTCCGCCAACGCCAAAAACGCGGCAGATCTCGGCGCCTGCAAGGACGTCGACGGCTTCCTGGTGGGCGGCGCGTCGCTCAAGCCCGAAATCAAGGAGATCGTCGACCTGCTTGTTGCGGAGAAGCTGAAGAAGGCGTGAGCACTTGGCGAGCTCGAAAGGCTTTGGCGCGTGTGGAGCGGCGCACCGAAACCGGGCAAGACGCGCGCGGGGGCCGCTTGAGAGAGGGAAGCAACGCAACCTGGTTTGTGGAGCTCCCGCAACTGTCCTGACAGTCCTGACAGAGTCCTGACAGAGTCCTGACAGAGTCCTGACAGAGTCCTGACAGAGTCCTGACAGAGTCCTGGCGGGGTCCTGACGGCGCACGGTCTTCACAGTGCTCACAAGCGCCTCCGACGAGACCTCCACCTTCCTTCACTGCAACCCTCCTTCCCCTCCCCCCCAGCAGTGAATGATAGACGCCCAGCCCCCCTTTCGACCGTGCGCGACGTGCGGCCTAGAATTAGCACACGCGCCTCTGCTCGCAAACACTCACCCATTGAATTGTCACTGCCCGTGAGTGCGAGATAGGGCTAGCGGCTGGCCGCTAGCCTCTGAGGAGGGCGTCCATAGACACCTCACATGACCCCACACACGGGCTCGTCCGTGCCTTGCGGCTGGCGGCGAGATTGCTAGAGGCGGAGCAAGCCTACTCTAGTCTCTGCGTGCAAGGTAGATGTCGCCGCGGAATCGTGCGCTCGGCGCGGGGGCAGGAGGCGCGTGTGACTGGGTCTCGTATCTAGACACTAGAGAGGATTGTGGCGCCACAAAAAATTGCGCAAGACGAAGACCGACACGGTCACGAGGAGCGCAGCGGAACGGCATACGCGCGACACCGCGGCGGCCGAGGGCCGGAGACGCCCACCACCAGCCCACCACCTGCTCGCATTCGAAACCTCGTCGATGTCGTCTTTTTTTGACATTTTTCTTTTTTTGAAATATTTTGCGAACGCTCCGGCCCTCGGGGCCCCTCGCGCTCCCGCTCTCCCCCGCGCGCCGGTTAGGTTTAGGGTTTAGCGGGCCTCCCTCGGAGAGGGATCACCCTGGCACAACTGCCTAGGCCTCGAGCGCATTCGGGAGCGAGTCAGTTGCGTTGACTGCGACGCCGAGCGCGTCGCCCGACGCCTGCGCCTTGTCCAGGACCGCGTTGCGCTCGCGCTTCGTGTTGGACTCCTCCTGCAAAAAGTCCTCGCGCGACTCCACGTATGACTCGAGGACCGGACGCCGCCGGTCGGCTAGTGTCGGCGGCTCCAGCGGCTCGCTCAGCCTTTCCTGGAGAGGGAGAGAGGGAGAGCCGGCCCCATGACGCCGGTGTCGGGAAAGAGCTCTTATCATGGGCGAGACGCGCCTCGCGGAAGAACCACTTGTGCAGCTTGTAGAGCGTGAGGGAGTCGGAGAGCTGCTCCGTCTCGATATCCTGAGGCGGTGGAGCTGAGGGAGTCGGGGCGCAGAGTTTGCAGAGGATGAGGGAGGACTGCAATCTCGACTCGGTCTCATCGGTAGGTTCATCCAGAGCTCAGCCGTACGCATCTCGGCTACGGCACGCACCGGGTCAGCGTCATGCAGGAACGCAAAGAGCGTCTTTGTGGTGAGGGCGCGGTCGGCGAGGCAAGCATGCATCCGAGCTAGCCCGACGCCGGTGAGAGTCCCTTTCACCGGCTCGAACGCCTCAAAGAAGGCGACCAGCGCCTACACCTGCACCTAATGAAGCGTGGTGTGCAAGCAGCCCTGAACGACCACATGGTGAGCGCGCCCGAGCACCGAAGCGCCGCGAGCGCCGGCGAGCACCGCCGCCCGCGCCTTGGCGTGGAGCGGTAGTAGATGATGCGGCGCCCAGCATGCTCTATCATGCGTCGCCCCGCAGTGGCCGAGCCGACCGCCGTTCAACCTGGCGCCGAGGGGCTCCCAGATCGAGCGCGGCAGGCTCAGTCGCACCCTCGCGGAGCGAACGCGAACCGAGCCGTCGCCGTTCGCTCCGCCGCGGGATAATGATTCTTTTTGAGCGGCGCTGTCGACCACACCACAGCTACCACGCATGGAGGAGGACGCCGAGGCCGAGCCCCAATCCTACGCGTGGGAGTCGGAGCTGCAGCGCACCTGGGACGCCGTCGAAGAGACGGCCGATGGCAGCCTTCGCTCCGCCGCCGCTGGCTCCTGGCGGCCAGGCGAGAAGCCGAGCGTGCAGGTCGGCGTGCGGCGAGGCGTGATGCGCGCCGTGCTGCTGGTGCTGGACTGCTCGCGTCACGCCGCCGAGCACGACGTCGAGATGAAGCCCTCGCGCCTCTCCGTCATGTGCGACGCCGCGAGCGACTTTGCCGGCCGCTTCTTTGAGCAGAACCCAGTCTCGACGCTCGCGGTGCTGGTCACGCGGAGAGAGAAGGCGGAGGCGCTCACGCAGCTGTCGTGCAACGTGCGGCAGCACCAGCAGGCGCTCCGGGCCCTCGCCGCGTCCGACGACGGCTGCGGCGGCGACGCCTCCTGCAACATCCGCTCGGGGCCTCTTCCAAGCGTTTTCGCAGGACCTTTCCTGGAGCTGTGCTATAGGTGACGCGTCGCTGCAGAACGCGCTCGAGCTCGCCCGCGACACGCTCTCCTCGGTCGCGTCCTTCGTCTCGCGCGAGGTCCCTCCTCTCGTCTGCTTGTTGTTCTATCATCATCATCGTCATTGTCCTTCTAACATTTGCGAGGTGCTCCTCCTCTCGTCTTCGCTGACGACTTGCGACCCTGGCGACCTGCTCGCGAGGACCAGAGAGGACCCGAGAGGACCCGAGAGGACCCGAGAGGACCCGAGAGGACCCGAGAGGACCCGAGAGGACCCGAGAGGACCCGAGAGGACCCGAGAGGACCCGAGAGGACCCGAGACCCAGCTCTCGTGACGCAGGCGACCTGCTCGCCTCGCTCTCCTCGATCGCCGCGTCGCGCGTCCGCTGCTCCGTCATCTCCCTCCTCGCCGAGGTTTACATCTGCAGGCGGAGCTCGCGTCCGCATCTCGGCCACAGCTCGGCCATATCTCGCTCCATCTCGCCGAGGTCTGCATCTACAGGCGCATCGCCCGCGAGACTGGCGGCGAGTACGGCGTCGCTCTCTCCCAGCCACACCTCCGCGAGCTGCTGCTGAGGCTGCTGCCGCCGCGGCCCGTCTGCCAGGTCCCTGCCGCCGCCGCCGCCGCCGCCGCCCTCACCGCCGGCCCTCGCCGCCGCCGCCGGTCCCACCGCCGCCATTGCCGTTCCAAGCCGCCCTTCACACCTCCAGCGCCACCGCCTCCAGCGCCACCGCCTCCGGCCCCGCCGCCACAGGATAAGCTCGCGCCGACCAACTCGCTGGTCAAGGTTGGCTTCCCCAGCCGCGTGCCGCCGGGCGGCGCTCCGGCGCTCACCTACTCGGCGGGCTCCTCCAAGCCCGAGGTGAGGGCCGACGGAGGGTTTGCGTGCCCTCAGTGCGGCGTGCTGCACGCAGAGCTTCCCACCGAGTGCCCTGTCTGCGCCCTCAAGCTCCTCTCGGCGACGGACCTCTCAAAGACGTACCACCACCTCTTCCCGCTCCCGCTCTTCAAGCAGCAGCTCGGCCCGCCCGCCGCGCTCTGCTTCGGCTGCGGAGAGGCGCTGCCCGCCGCCGCGCGCAACGCCGCGCCGGCGACGCACGGCTTCACATGCGGCGCGTGTGGCGCCGCGTTCTGCGAGCACTGCGACGCGCTGCTGCACGAGTCTCTCCACGCGTGCCCCTCTTGTGAAGGTCCTTAGCTGTATTACAGGGCCAAAAAGGGCAAGGGGCCGCCCCAGCCCGCGCACGACTTTGAGTCTTTTTGTGGGGTTTCCGACTTTTTTCTCAGAACCCTCAGTGCTCAGACACTCAACCATGACAACCCAACTCGCAAAAGGGTTCGGTTCCTGCAGCTGGGTTCGGATTCCTTGCCGTCTCTCTATGGACTATGCGTTGCCGGCGACCGCGTCGCCGAGGACCGCGGCATTCGCGAGCTGCTTGGCGTGCGTCGGGAAGAGGAGCACCTTTGCGTTCGAGCTCCCCGCCACCGACGCCAAGGCCGCCACGTGTTGGCGGTGGAGCAAGAGTCGAGCAGCGTCGCGCCGCGCCGCCGCGCCGCCGTCGGCCGCCGCGCCGCCGGAAGCGCCGCCTTCGAGCGACGCAGCGATCCTGTCGAGCGAGTCGGCGAGGCCTCTCGCCTGGACGCGTCATGGACGTGTCACGGACGCATCTCGAGGGGCGAGTGTGTCGGCTGGCCCGTCCTCTCGGCCTCCATCTGCAGCCGCTCCTGCTCGCCTCTCGCTCCGAGCACCGTCGCCTGAGTCGGACGGGCCAGAGTCGAGTCGGACGGGCCAGAGTCAAAGGGCTAGAGTCGCCACGCGAGTTGCTGGCGTGGTGGCGGCGTGATCCCCACCAGGCGGCGCGAGCGCGTGAGCCGAGACGGGACGAGTCTGCTGCGCTCGCCACCTTGACGTGGGATCTTGCAGAGGCGGTGAGGTGCGATCTCTACCTCACCTCGCGTCGCCCCTCTGCCGCGTTGATCAGGGCCGCCTTCTCTCCCTCCGACTGCAGGATGGCGGCCCGCTTCTTGCGCTCTGCGGCCATCTGCATCTCCATCGACGAGACGATCTCTGGCGAGGGGTGGATGTCGCGCACCTGTCGGGACGTGTCCACCGGACGTGCTATCAACCGGACGTGCACCGGACTTGTCCACCGCGCGTTGTGCTGGGCGTGTCCACCGAACGCGTGTGCTCCGCTGGACCTGTCCACCGGACGTGCGCCTCTCTCATCAGACTCGCGCGCCTCGATGCGCGTCACGTCGATGCCCCAGCCGGCCGCCACGGCGTTGGCCTCCTCGAGCAGCTTCTGGTTGAGCCGCTCCCGCGCGGCAAACGTCTGGTCGAGGGTGAGTTGGCCGATCTCGGAGCGGAGCTGCGTGAGGACGAGGTTCGTGACGCAGGCGCGAAAGTCGTCCACTGCGTAGCGCGCGCGGGCCAGATCCTTTATCCGGAAGAAGACGACGGCGTCGGCGCTGAGTGGCGCGTTGTCGGACGTGATGCACGGCTGAGGCGGCACGTCGAGCACCTGCTCTCGGATGCTCGCGTAGATCGACACGCGCTCGATGCCGGGTATGACGAACGACAGGCCGGGGTGCAGGCGCCGCTCGAACCGCCCCAGCCGCTCCACCAGAGCCTCCTCGCCGGTAGAGATGATGCGCACCGATGAGACAGCGAGCATGACAGCGGCGGCCGCCGCACCCGCGGACAGTTCCCAGGCCACCCCGCTTGCGGCGCCGAGCGGGAGCAGCGCGACGAGAGAGAAGAGCGTCGCAGACGTATGCATCTGGCGAGCAGTGGGCACTTTTGGTTGTTGTGTTGCGCAGGCGGTGTGGGTGGCCTGTGCGCCGGCGATACAGCGTGCCCGAGGCATTCTTTAAATTTTTTACGAGAATTCCTTGCAAAACACTGGGCACGGGACTGGCGCGCACTGGCACTAACACAGGTACACCACGTCTACCCTTATAAGTCTCTCGTGTCGGCGCCGACGCTCTTGGTTTAAAACCCTAGTGCGTGGATAACCTGTCAGACAGGCGGTCTCGCGGAATCTCGCGTTGACACAACCGCGGTGCGCGCCCTGTAGGTCGCCAGACCAAACCGCGCCGGCCTGGCCATGCCCGCATAGTGGACATTGACGGGTCCGGTCGGTTCCGCGCACGCTCATCGCCCGGATCGGCTGCGCCGCGCTGCTCTCGACGGCCTCTCGAGCGGGCGCAGCGCACACGCGGCACGGCGAAGGAGGGCGCGATACTCCACCGGTTCTTCGGCCGTCTGCCTCGGCGCACGACCCGCGGGGCACGTGCGCGCCTCGAGAAGCTCCGCCGCCCCGCCCGGTGCTGCCCACCCGCCTTCGGTGGCACCCGCCGACGCGCAGGCGCTCGCGCCGGGTGCGGCTCCTCGGCGACGTCGAGCGTGGTGCCCGACGGCTCAGGAGCCTTCTACCATCAACCACTACCACGGCCGCCACCGTCGGCGCCTTCGCTCGAGCTCTCCGAGGCCGCGTTCTGACCTCGTGCCGCGGCTGTCGTCGCTGCAGCAGCGACGAGGGCCGCGGCAAGGGGTGCAGCGGCGACGGGCGGGGCGGAGAGGCGCGGCCAGCTACCGGGCTGTTGCCCCCGCCTACCGCGTCGGGCCCCTGCACCCGGAGGCGGCTTGCGGCAGCCTTCCCGTGTCTCCGTGCGACCCGATGGGGTAGCCGGCCAAAACGCGCGCGTCTGTGAGATTTCCGGACTTTGAGTGTGCACCGCGGGAAATATCAAAGTGAGAGTGTACCAAAGTTAGTAGGTCATTTTGAAGGGTTGGTATAGGCCTTTCACTGGTGGGTAGCCCGGGCGTCGCGCGGTACGCGCCGGGCCGTCAGCGCCTTTCGAAAACAGCGACACTATCCACCTACTAGGGTTTTAACCGTAGAACGTCCCAGCCGAATCCGCCCGCCACGATCGATCCCTCCACAATCGTCGGCCCGCAGCGACCCGCAGCGATGGATGCCGCCGCCCCCCCGGCCCCTGCGGCTGACGCGCCGATGCACGACCGGCCTCCGTCGGATGGCTCTCCGGCCTCTCCGGCCGCTGACGCGGCCGCCCATGCTGTTGCCGATCCGGTCCCTCTCACGCTCAGCGATATCCGCACAAGCTACGACAACTTCGAGGTCGCCGGCTTTGGCCAGGTGCAGCCACCACCTGCTTGCCTCCATGTTCACGCTTCGCGGCCCTTCCCCCCCTCTGACGCCGCCGTATGACCGTAGGTGAGGGGCACGACTGCCCGCCTGGAAGGCGCTCTCATCAGCAAGTCACCCAGGCACCAACTCCTGGGCGTTTACGCTTGACTACGAAACCATGCAGTGGATGCAGCTCGATCAAAACGGCGACGCCAACAGCTGGTCCCTGGGCGAGTTCCTCGCCCAGGATGAGGTGCGAGTCATGATGCTCGACCCAGCGTGCACCAAGTCGCTCACATTCCGTGAGTTCGTCAACGGGCCGAACACACTCTCCAAGTCGACTGCGATCTCGAACTCCGACAACTGGACCGGTGCACCAGCCGCGGAGGACGATGGCTCCCTCGACGACATCCCTTCATCGACGGACGCCTTCACCGCCGCCGGCCCTGGGCCATCCAGCGCGGCCTCCGACGGCCTGCACGTGATCGAGCGGGTACAGAAACGGTGGCTGCCGCAGCTCACACCCTAATCGATCTGCCTTAGGCACGGAGCCAACGGAGCCATCGCGCATGCCCGCATCGCGTGCGGCTCCGAGGTCTCCCGCCGAGACCGGCTCGGCGCGGCGCGTGGCCGCACGCCGCCGTTGAAAAGGCGAGATAGGACCGAGGGGAGAGCGCCGGCCACATCGAGCGAGCGCTGACGTGTAAGGTGTCTGTGCTGCTCCGGTGTGTGGGGGATTCTGCCCCCCCCCCATCTGTGCGGCGAGTTGTTTGCGGCGCGATGCCCGATCGTGCGCGATAGCCTCCCATATATATTGTGCGTGGTGTGTCGGTTGTCGGGGTCGTCCGGAGCGTGTGGCGGCGCCGTTGCATGCAGCGACTGCTCCACGTGCCACGACTGCTTTGACTGACGTGACTGACTGATGAGACATGAGTGCTGTGTGCTGATGGATGATCTCCGACAACCCAAAACCAAAATGCAAATGAGTGGCCCACTTTGGCGTGCAGATCCTGCGTCTCTCACTGCCCGAACAACAGAGAGGGTACCGCCGCGGGTCCACACTAGTGATGTAGGCGTGGTGAAAAGAAATCGCGCGCGGAAGGTAGCGGGCGCCCCTCCCGTCAGAACTCGCGTGACACCGCTTTTGCCCATGCCGGACCTCTTCTCGTCGACCTCCTCGCCCGAGGCGGACGGCACGGGAGCGCTGCCCCCAGCAAAGGCGCGCAAGGTCGGCTCGCCGAGCATAGTGCGCGGTGCCGACGCGGCTCTGCTCGCGGCGGCGGCTATGAAGGCGCGCTGGTCGTCGCTCGTGCTGGTGGAGGTGACGAGCACCTCTCCCGACTACATCAAGCCGTGGAAGATGCACTCGCAGCGCTCGTGCAAGGGCTCCGGCTTCGTCATCGAGGGCGGCCGCATCCTCACAAACTACCACGTCGTGCAGGATGCGATTGACGTTCGGCTCCGCAAGCACGGCGTCTCTCGGCGGTGGCGCGGCACGGTGCTGGCGCGGGGGCCGGACGTCGACCTCGCGCTGCTGGCCGTGCATGAGGACGAGGAGGGCCGCGGCGACTCCTTTTGGAACGGCGTGACGCCCGCCGTCTGGTGCTCGACGCTGCCGGCGCTGCAGTCTGCAGTCCATGTGTGTGCACTGTTGCGGCGGGTCCGTCTCAGAGCCTCCGAGGAGCCGTCGAGGAGCCTCCCCGTAGGTGATTGGCTTCCCGACGGGTGGGACCACCATCTCCGTCACTCAGGACCGCCATCTCCGCCTCCATCTCCGCCTCCATCTCCGCCTCCATCTCCGCCTCATCTCCGCCTCCATCTCTCCGCCTCCATCTCCGCCTCCATCTCCGCCTCCATCTCCGCCTCCATCTCCGCCTCCATCTCCGCCTCCATCTCCGCCTCCATCTCCGCCTCCATCTCCGCCTCCATCTCCGCCTCCATCTCCGCCTCCATCTCCGCCTCCATCTCTCCGCCTCCATCTCCGCCTCCATCTCCGCCTCCATCTCCGCCTCGTCCCCTCTCCCTGCCTCTCCCCTCCTCGCCTCCTCTCGCCTTGCCTCCTCTCGCCTCTCCTCTCCGCCTCTCTCCCAAGGGTGCCCTCCTCCTCACTCCCGCCCCCCCCCTGCCCTCCTCCTCCTCACTCCCCCCTCCCCCTCCCCAACGCAGGGCGTCGTCTCGCGGGTCGACTGCAAAAACTATCGCGTCGGCTCGAGCGCGTTCGCAAACTCGGGCGGGCTGCTCG